>NW_020290663.1:0-182112 GCF_003184585.1 Aspergillus saccharolyticus JOP 1030-1 | reverse complement strand
TAATGTAACCCTAATGTAACCCTAATGTAACCCTAATGTAAACCCTAAGGATTGCTTGTTGTATCTTGTCAGATCCGCTCTCGATCTAGATCATGACAAGATATGTTAGTATAACTCTTACTGCCAGCCACTGAATCAGTGAAGAGCTATGCGTGGGACTAAATAGCTGTCTTGTTGTCTGGAAGTCTGCCCACTGAGAACTATGAATGCCGGAACGATAGAGCATTTACCCCGACAGAAACCATGTTGCGGGTAGACTCAGCTGAAAATCACATTTATACTGTCCTAATAGTTTTCAGTTTGGTATTAAGGGTTGTAAAAAGGTGGTATATACCGTGCCGAAGAGTTAGCCTATGAAAGAATATACTATATCTATATCTGGTGAGCAAGACGTCGATAACTATATAATTACCAGATTCTCTGCAAGCGCTAAGATTAACTCCCGAGTAACTTGCGATGTCGGAGTATTTCTATGTAGCTCTCTTCCTATTAGACTTACATAGATCAAGATTATGGATTAGTCTGCTGTAGTTAAGAGTTCGTCGGGCAGTCCTGGTCGAGAGTCAGCTGTGGCTTGGAACTATTGAGTACTAGTTGGGTGGTGCTTCGCTTAGGCTGAAGGGCATCCGCAGGGTGGGGCAGCTGTAGCGGTCTTTAGAGGGCAATGGAAACCCCACAACTTCAGCTGGCAGAGTCTAATTCTCCTTTGGTTCTAGCCTCGGGGGAAGAATCTCTGATAGACCAGTGCTGATTGATCACAATGCGTAGTCATATCTGTGCTGGAATGCATAGTGGAGCTGTCAGGGCGTTCAGTGGAGCCACGAGCATCCAAGAACAACACAATTTGCCCTACTCAGCCAGCCACCACAAAGCAACCACTACCAATCCCAGCGCAATTGTCGCTGTGTCTCTCGTTGCTGGATCTAGACTGGGCGCCCACAGCCCGGGTCCTTGTAGACTAAGGTAGTATATAAGGTCTCAGGTACCCTGCACAACTCTCGAGTCGCGCCCGTTCATCTCTCTTGCCCGTTGACTCTATATCGGAATGGCCGAGATTCGAGCAGAAACCACCGGGTATACACCTCGCGAGGTGGCTATCCCTCTCTTGCCCACAGCCCAGGTACTCACCGACCTTCACTGGGAGACCCTTCTGGCTTTGGCCGACGCCGTCATCCCATCGATCCGTGTCGCCGCTGGAAAGGATCATGCTTCATCAACCACCCACTACGCCGTGGCCGAAGCTGAGCTTGCCTCTGCAATAACCACCGTCTCAGCCACAATCCCGGTCTCTCAACCATCGACAGATGTGGCCCGGGCCTACCTGGACGAGAGTCCCTCGTCGCTCCCCCAGTTCCGTGAGGGCCTCCAACGTCTGCTGGCCGACTACGTTCACAAAGAAGGCCAGGATGGCATTCGTTTCATTCTTGATGTGCTGAAGTAGGTCACTGAGACAAATCATGATGGGCTACTAGCTAATGAGCACTGTTCTTCTCCAGTACCCGTGCTGGTGCTCTTCTCCTCACCGGCTCCACGACACCGGTGCAGAATCAGCCCGTGGCCGTGCGTGAACAGATCTTTGCTGGATGGGCCTCCTCGCGCTTACCCCCCATCCGCCTGATCTACCGATCGTTATCCGCCATGTTCAAGACTACTTGGATGATTGCTAGCCCCACCCTCCCAGCTGCGGTGGGATTCCCTCGGGTCCCCATGCAGGTCAAGTACGCGCCGGGGTGCTGGGAGTACGAGTTCCTGCAGTTTCCTCCGCCAGCATCATCCTCGAACGACGATTCTGAGCCGCCCGAAACCATTGAAACCGACATTGTGATTATTGGTAGCGGATGCGGAGGCGCTGTGGCGGCCAAAAATCTGGCTGAAGCCGGCCACCGCGTGCTGGTGGTGGAGAAATCCTACCACTACGCCTCGCACTACTTCCCCATGGACAACCGCACCGCTCCAGTCAGCCTCTTCGAAGGAGGCGCCTCGATCCTCACTGACGACGCCTCCGTGGCCATCTTTGCCGGCTCCACCTGGGGGGGCGGCGGCACCGTGAACTGGTCGGCGGCGCTGCAGACGCAGGCCTTTGTGCGTCACGAATGGGCGCACGAGCACGGATTGCCCTTCTTTACCTCCGCCGCCTTTCAGACCTCACTGGATCGCGTCTGCGATCGCATGGGGGTCAGTGCCGCCCACATCCGCCACAATCGCCAGAATCGCGATCTCCTCGCGGGGGCGCGCAAGCTCGGGTATGCGGCGGATGTCGTGCCGCAGAACACCGGGGGCGAAGAAGAGCATTACTGCGGATATTGCACCCTGGGCTGCTCGTCGGCGGGGAAGAAGGGTCCCACAGAGACCTGGCTGGCAGATGCGGCCAAGGCTGGGGCAGTATTTGTGGAAGGATTCAAGGCCGATAGAATCACCTTTACGGGGAGTGGGAGAGAGAAGATGGCCACCGGGGTCGAAGGCACCTGGACCTCGCGGGAGGCATATCTGTCTCGGAGTCCCACCCCCCGGAAGGTCGTGATCCAGGCCAAGAAGGTGATTGTCTCGTGTGGGACGCTGAATAGCCCGCTTCTTCTGCTGCGGAGTGGGTTGCAGAATTGGCATCTCGGTCGCAATCTCCACATCCACCCAGTGCTCTTCGGCGCGGCCGTCTTCGACGAGGAGATTCGCCCCTGGGAGGGCTCCGCGCTCACTGCCGTTGTGAAAGAATTCGAGAACCTGGATGGTCGCGGCCACGGGGCAAAGATCGAGACGACGGTCACGCTGCCGCCGCTCTTTCTGCCCATTTTCCCCTGGCGCGGAGGTCTGGAGTATAAGAAGTTCTGCGCCAAGTTGGGCGCCATGACCAGCTATATCGCCGTGACGCGAGATCGCGAGTCGGGGCGTGTGTATCCAGACCCCGTGGACGGTCGCATTCGCGTGCAGTACACCCCGTCCCCCTTCGACCGCAAGAGTGCGGCAGAGGCCTTGATCGCCAGTGCGAAGATGGCCTATCTCGCCGGGGCGAAGGAGTTCCATGTCTCGTATGCAGATATGCCTCCCTTCTCTCGATCTGAGGACGAAGGCAAGACGGACGAGGAGACGGAGGAGGAAGAGGGAATCAACAATCCAGCTCTTCAAGACTGGATCAAGCAGTTCCGACAGAAATTCCCCCTCGATGTTGAGAAGGCGGGCTATGCCAGCGCACATCAGATGGGCACTTGTCGCATGGCGAGTGCTGCAGGACAGGGGGTGGTCGATCCGGAATGTCAAGTCTGGGGCACCCAAGGGCTCTACGTGATGGATGCCTCGATCTTCCCCAGTGCCAGCGGCGTAAATCCGATGATCACCAATATGGCCATCGCCGACTGGGCCAGTCGCAACCTGTCGAAGAAGATGCGGAAGGAGGAGAGGTAATTCTATAGCATAGATCGAAGCACGAAGTAATGAACATATCTATTCAATCCATCTGCAATCCCCTCCACATGCCATTTTAAACAAACAGGCTAGTTATTGTCACAGCTTCCCGACTTGATTGCCTGAGGGGTGGTCAATTCCACCTCCTCCTCCGCATAAATAACCACATCCTCACCCTCGACCCCGACAAAAGTACAAAACCCGCCGCCGGGGCTGGAGATGCTGTACACGACCATTGGGTTATCTGTGCGTACGAAACTTTGTCAATGCCTATCCCAGGAGCAAAGGAGTTGAAGGAGTTGAAGGACTTGAGAAGGGAAGAGTGGGAAGAATACCAATTTGCACTGGAGTCACATCCGTCGGAATGAGGAGGGAATAGGACTCGTCCTCGGTGGCGCCGTAGAAGGTGACGGAGACATTGAAGGCAGAAGCACCCAGGGCAATAAAGGGGACAGCTGAGACGAGAGTATTCAGCTTCATCTTAGCAGTAGTAAAGAAATGATCTCTGAGGGAATTGTTGGTTCTGAGAGCATACACTGTGGGCACCGGTGAAGCTTTATATATTGTGCCTGTCGGTAGAGTTCACAAGCCTCCCCGCTGTGACCCTGAGAGACTATAATTAGGAATAATACAATAAAAAATCAAAAGTCTGGAGAGATAATCTTATTCATAAAAATAGAAATGCGCTGGATGTATGTCTAAGACCCATGCAACATGAATATTGAAATAGCATACACGATCACAGACTTCGGGCTGCTGTCAGCCAACCCGATCCGATGGTTGGATTAATCGGTGGAACACACAATATCAGGCGGGCTAAGGCGGACAGCAGATGACCCGTAAGACAAGTGTCGATCAAAGACTCGTAAACCGACGTAAGCTGCTGACTCGCTGTGGGCTGCAGTAAGATTTGTGGCTGTGAACCAGATGTTTCAGATCGAACTTGCCGCCATACAAAGATATACATCTACTATGCATGAATGAGTCAGAATACATAACACAACCCGTGCAGATCCCCAGCCAATCATGCTGAACACATCCGCTATAGTACATACTAAGGCACCTATAAATATACGGCTAAGGCGGCAATGAGCTCAAATGAACGTCCCACGTGTGACACATAGGGCGACAGACTAGCGTAATTCACTGTTGGAAAAGCGATAGCAACAGCCGACAGGCCGGCAATTGTTGGGAGATGCATCTTGTGGCTGGTTTTTCTATCCGTTCTAAATCTGACTTCAAGACATGAAAGGAATGACCTTCGCATATGTGGGGCGAGTCACCCTCCTTATATGCTCTAAAGAAAGTCCCAGCCAGTCACCCTGGCTGCGTCTAGTCTCAGTCTAAGCAGCAGCAAGACGGTACTTCTCTAAGGAATCTTAGCATCTTACGATGCAGACTTTGGTGTGGCCATTCGTTTACCATCTGCGCAGTAGAAAAAGTTCCACCGGAGACTAGGGCGGGCTTCCAATCAGATACATTTTCCGTTCAGCCCCAAGTTTCCCAGATTTTCGGTCCATAGGGATGCAGTTCCCCTTCTTCTTATCCCTAGATGGACGTATAGTACAATCTAGCGGCTTTGTTCGGGATATCCCAGCTGGTGAGCTGTTAGATAAAATGATTATCTCTCTTTTTATGCTAGCCAGATGCATAACTGAGGTATTCTATGAACTGAGCTTCGCTATGATAGGCAGAGCATTGTGGTGATATAAGTACTAAGAAGATAGATGATGACTTGTTATCAACTCTAGTCCAAAGATAGAATACAAAAACAAATGCATACTAGTGATGAAATCAGACAAGGAGAGAGGGAAGGGAAGTATGATCTCTCGCAAATTTTGTTCTCGATCCTAGTAGTGGAGAAATGTGGTAGATGTTACAGTGCACAGAGAGAGAGAGAGATTTCAAAGAGTCTTTGAAATAGTTTAACTACCACCATTGACTCATCAGGGATCCTCGTGTAAAAAATGCGGGGTAGCCTCGGTCCGTGCATCCGAACAATACGAGGAATACGAGGTATATCTTCTTTCACTCTTATATTCTCCTTCAATTTCCTTCGACGGGAATCCCCGACTCAATCACCAACAATTTACCAAATACTGGAAAAGATGCACGACGCAAAACGGGAGAAACCCTCGTCGGCCACCCATGGATTCTTCCAGCAGATGCCCATCGTTGCACCCGCTTATACCTATCGCTCCCACCACGCAGACCCGTCCCCAGTCGACGATTTAGCCTTGAACCGAGTGTTAAACCTGTATCTCCCGCCGGAATGCTCTGAAGTCTACACCTCCATCCACAATCTCGCCCGTCGTGCTTTACATCCCCAAGTCCTCCAGCTGTCTGTAGATGCCGAGCTCCATCAGCCCACCCTCAATCTGCTGAACACCTTCGGAGAGAGCAATCGAGTTGACCCCCTATGGGTGAGTGAGGGCTGGCGACACCTAAAGGCAACCGGGCAGGAGGAAGGGCTTCTGGCAGTGGCCTACGAGAGACACAATCAGACATGGAATCGACGGGTGCATCAATTCGCATTGAACCATGTGTGGGCCAGCAGTGCAGCCATGACAGGATGTCCCTTATCCATGAGCGATGGGGCCGCTAAACTGCTCCACGCCCATCTCGAAGACCCGGACGGCGATCAACCAGGACGCAATCGCGTTCTCCGAGAATCATATCGCCGACTCATCTCGCGACATCCAACCGAAGCATGGACATCCGGACAATGGATGACTGAACGGCGCGGGGGAAGTGATGTTCGCGGCACAGAAACCGTTGCGCGACGAATGACTTCCGAGGAGCTGTCACAGGATACGACACTCGGCCGCGATTGCGACGCGCATGGTCTGCCGCTGGGCCCGTGGCGGATTGATGGCTTCAAATGGTTCAGCAGCGCCACTGATTCCGATATGACCTTGCTGCTGGCGCAGACCAGCCGGGGGTTGAGCCTCTTCTACCTTCCGACTCGTCGCGGTGTAGGCGACCAAGCCAATCAATCCGAGCTCAACGGGATTGGAATCCAGAGACTGAAGAATAAACTGGGCACAAAGTCTCTGCCAACCGCCGAGCTAGAGTTACGAGGAGCGCGCGGGTGGCTCATTGGGGAGGAAGGCCACGGCGTCAAGGAGATCGCCACCGTCCTGAATATCACCCGGCTGTATGCAGCTAGTAGCTCAGTCGCCGGATGGGGTCGCGGACTGGCGATCTGCCGCGCATATAGTCAAATTCGAGAAACGAAGGGGAGGTTGCTTCGAGACAACCGGCTGCATCTGCGCTGGATGGCGGAGGAGACAGTGAAGTATTGGGCGGCAACGCAGTTGACCTTCTTCGGGGTGGCTCTGCTGGGGACGATCGAACAAGACTGGGGACTGATGGTGCAGAACACCCAATCAGCCCAGTTGATTCCCCAAGAGACCGCCAGCGCAGCAGCGCTTCTGCGTCTAATCACCCCTGTGATCAAGGCCACCGAAAGCGTGAACGCCGTCCACGGCTTGCGTGCTTGCATGGAATGTCTGGGCGGGGTGGGATACTGTGAAAACAATGAGAATGGCGGCCTGTTGAATATTGCGAAGATCTTCCGTGATACGACGGTGAATGGCATTTGGGAGGGCACAGTCAACGTGCTGGCCGAAGACGTCGTGCGGGTCATTACTGATGCACGCCTAGGGCAGGGAGATGTGATCGGTAGGGTTCTGGGTCCCTGGGCAAGACGGCTGCTCGCACTGGGCAACCATACTCTTGGGGAAGAAGGCAGCATTATTGCGCAGCATCTCGACTGTTTGGCGGTAGTCGCTGGGGGCACCAAGGAGGAGTTGCTATACCGCGGACGAGAGCTGTTGCAGTATCTGGAAGTGGTGATATCGGGCTCTCTGCTCCGATACGATGCTGTACAGGACGGGAATCCAATTGCTCAAGAAGTTGCTTCTCGGTGGATAAGACGTAATTCTTTGGTGCCGAAGCCGACTTCACCTCGTATCCAGGGATGGAGCGAGGAGTCGGCGATGGATCGAGGCATCTTCTTGGGTTCAATGACAGCTGCACAGTCTGCGAGGTCCAAGCTATAGTCACTACGCGAACAGCCAATAGTCGCCTGGTGTTTGACTCCTAAGCTCTGCAAGAAATAGCACTCTGGATCATATGGCATTGGTCCTCCGACTAGTGACTCGTGTCTACGTAGCTGTAATCGCTGCGCCAGATAACTGCCTGTTCCCTTCAACAATCCGTCAAGATCAATCGTCCATCTTATCCTTGCCTTTCCCAGATCGGATGATCTTCTCATACTGAGTGATGGTCAGGGCGTATTGCTTATCAACGAGATCTGCACAAATTTCAATAAGTTTCCCATCCCCAAACTGCAGAATCCCACGCAGTGATTCGGCTAGTTCGTGACAATGAATGCGCATCCAAGTGAGGAAATCCTGCATGTCCTGGCAAAAGTCGGCGGCGCAAATCTCCTCTTTCTGTGGCTGCTGATCAGCTTCCCACTCATAACAACCCGATTCGCATGGGTAACGAAGCATACCACATCCACAATCACATTCAGTAAATGGCCAAGCACCGGCTTCATGGGCAAAGCGCTCTTGGTCAGTTTCGAGCTACGGAACGGGTCCAGCACGTCGAGTGCGTGTGCCTCAGTGGTGGCTTGGGCCACGATGCCCTCGATTTCATCTGTCAATTGCCGGATGGTTTGAAGAGTTTCAGCCGTGATCTCCGATGTCGTCAGGGTTCGATCAAGCTTGATCCCGGATATTTCAATTCTCTGCAGGGTTTTGAGGAGGGGTGAAAGCCCTGCACTGGGTGGAAGGCTGTCCTCTGAGTCGGAGTCGCCAGGGAAAGCCAGGACCGGTGTCAGCAGAAATGAACCCAAAGTCAGGAGGGTAACAAAGACATGTTTCAGGAACATCTTGTCGGCTTTGACGAGTGAATCTAATCCCAGCACGCCACCATGAACTGCATGTTCTCTCGTCCATTGATGGGGGTTTATAAGTTCGGTACCCTCAACAGATCCCGGGACGATAAACGGTCCGCTCGGAGTTTCTAAAGGCCAATTGAGGTACAGAGGAGATTACATTCCAGGATCGATCTCCTCACATCCGCACCTGAGATTCGGAGGGCTGCAGATGGCACAGCCGATGGATGGCGCCTGAGCTCATGGAGGATCTACGGATGCTATGCGCGGCTTGCTGCAGTACTCCGGTGGCACACGAGGTACAGTACGACCAGACTGGGATCATGGATCTGCCCTTGAGGACCAAGTATCAACCAGCAACACACATGGCATATCATTTGTCATTTGCTACCGAGAACCGGGAAGGAGAAGCAAAGATGGATCATCGAAACGGATTCGTAGTCTCTCCCCAGGGACCAATCCCAGGTCCTTTAAACAGTCTCCCACCTTTCCAAACATGCGTAATCACTTTGTTGTCCTGCAGAATGCGAATATCCTCGAGGGGACTTTCTTCCAGCGCAATCAGATCCGCCTCATATCCCTCCTTGAGCTGGCCAGTTTGCGGTGCCTGGGGGCCCACAGACAAGGGAGCATTGGCAGTAGCCGCCTTGATGGCTTGTAGCGGCGTCATGCCTGCCTTTTCGACGGCCAGCTGGAGCTCCAAAGCCGTGGGGCCTCCGGGTGCCGTGTCGGTTCCCAGGGCAATGGTGACCCCGGCTTTGACTGCTCCTTGATAGGCTCGAAGATGCGAGTCGGCCAGTGCCTGCAGCTTCTTCCACGACTCCTTGGGTAATCCCTCGCCGTTGTTGGCCAAAGCGACCTCGGTGACCGTGCGGGTGGCCACATACAGAACGTTCTTCTCCTTCATGAGCTGGAAGACCTCCTCGTCCGCTTCAGACACATGCTCCAGACTCTTGCAACCGGCATGAATGGCCGCCAGAATCCCCCGTTTGCCATGAACATGGGCAGAGACAATCCGATCCTGCCGTGCCGCTTCCTCGACCATAAGCCTAAGCTCCTCGGGCGAGAACTGCGCGCACTTCGGGTCATCATCGCGGGACATGACTCCGCCAGAGGCCATGACTTTAATCACCTTGGCCCCTCGCCGAATCTGCAGACGGACGGCGCGACGCGCCTCCTCGACCCCATCCACAATACACACCGGGCCAGCCCCCCAATACCCCGGCCGGGGATTCTGCACCCCAAAGCTCCCCAGCACCTCGCCCGCCGGCAGCGCGAAGATGTCACCATGTCCTGCCGTCTGACTGATCGCGGCTCCGGCCGCATACACATGAGGACCAACGATGGAGTCATCTTCGATGGCTTTGGCCACTTCACACCCGTACCCAGCCATGTCGCGGTACGAGGTATAGCCACTTTGCAGCGCTTCCCAGCACCCGCGGGCCAGTCGCGCCCCGGCCGAGGCCGGGTGCGTGGCAAGGATGGCCGTGTAATCATTGTAGTATTGGTCTTCTCCGCCAAAGTGCATGTGGCAGTCCCACAGACCCGGCATCAGCACCGGGACCTCATGGGTGGTATGTGGTGCTCGGAGGTATTTCTTGGGTATATCTGCTTGCCGGCCGACAAAGGCAATGGTTCTGTCGCTGATGACCACGGCTGCATGGTTCAAAACTTCCCCGTCGCCTGGGATCAGAAGACCCGTGTTCACAATGGTGATGCGAGGCTGCGAGGCTGGTGCTTCTGCCCGGGAGCGCCGATGCACATTCATGGAGATTGCAGTCGGACGCATCGTGTAGGCGGAGGCCAGCGATGGGGCCTCAGCAAATCGACGGACCATGAGGAGAGTCTATCTACCTGTGAGGATGTTGGGAGGGATCGGAGCGAGAAGAAGCAGGATGGCGCTCAAACATATGTTGATATCACGTGATGTATACGGAGGCCGGCGGAGGACCGGCGGAGACGGGGCTGGTGGCTGAACTAGTGGCGTGGACGTTACTGGACAAATTGGCGAGGGAAGAGAGGGGTGGCAGGCTGCGATGTAGTCTATCATGGTCTGCTGAGCGTGATCCCTGGGAGGGGGTGGCTGATATCCCTAAATCCCTAGATTCCTATAGTAGCACTCACTCTATCCCGAGATTGAACATACAGAGGGATGCACATCCAGTCCACAGGTTCAACCATTACAGCTTTGCCCTTTCCTTAGGGTTCAATTCCCGGCGGATGGGCCCTCCACGACTTCCATCCCCCAAAAAGACATCCTCTCGCGTGGCATAATCGGTGCGGAATCGCCATTTATGCGCCAGATTCTCGGGCAGAGCCTTCTTCAATGCCAGCGACATGTATTCACCCAGCACCGGAAGGAATTTGAATCCACTAGATGCGATGGTTAGTTTGCCTCTCCTCCGGTGACGGTGACATGAACACAACACAAGACTTACTGCCCACTGCCTGCACCCCCGACAAACAGATTCGTAAAGTCGGGATGGTAGTCCAGGATGAAATCCCCGGTGGGAGTATCAGTATACCAACACAAGGCCAGCTTTTCAAACGGCCGATCAGCCAACTCGGGCAAGATCTCGCGCAGTCCTTCGCGTAGCCGGGCCTCCCCATCGGCAGGCACGAAGTTGCGACGCTCGCGAGGAGGGATCAAGGGGGGAGCAGAGACATTCGCCTGGTTGACGATCATCATCTCCTCCTGGTCCGGGGCGCGGGTGTACCCCCAGCCATGAATGGCGAATTTGAGAATCCCCGTCTCCTCGTGCGGGGGAAAATTGAACCAGCCGGTGGAAAAGTTTGCATACATGGGGAGATCTCTGTATTGGGCCAATTCCTCGGGGGTGAGGCGGAGATATGCGACCACCTGTCCGGTGGTCAGGGTGGAATTGTACATGGGGACCAGGCTGGATCCCCAGGCCCCCGCCGTGAGCAAGAAGCAGTCCCCCTCAATCGGACTCCCCACCAGCGTCCGCACGGCTGTGATCTTCTTCGAGGCATCCGTCTCCAAGCCGACCACTGTCCCGCTGCGACCGCACAAAAACGACACGCCCAGCTCCAGGCAATCGTCCCGGATCTGACTGATGGCCTTGTTAGCATCGGCCCAGCCGGCCTGCGTGTTGAGATAGCCATTGAAGGGAGGGGCAGCCAACGGTCCACTGAGAACCGGGTGCATCTGCTTCGTAGCAGCGACATCCTCGAGTCTAGTATAGGGCAAGTCCCGCCGAGTCAGGGCGGCAGTGGTGCTGGCAATCCAGGCCTGACCATGGGCGCTGGTGTTGCCGGTGAGGATGAAGGGGGCGGGATAGAAGATGCCCTGGTACTTGGGCTGGGACCACTCCAGGTAGGCCTGGTGGGCGATGCGCAGATAGTCATCATCGGCATAGTCGAAGCGTATCATGCGCGAGATATCGGAACTGGAACCGTCGGCGACGGGGGGCATCGACCGGTCCAGCACGAGGAGATTCCGGTATCCCTCCATCGCCAGCTGGCGGGCTGCGGCGAGGCCAAACACGCCCGCTCCAACAATGACAATCCGACTATCTTTGTTGTCCATCATGATTGTGTTTGTGCTTGTCATGGATGTCTATGATCGAGCAATACAAGACAGCCAATGCAACTGACAGACGTCAGAGATTTTTTTCCCTTGGGTCCGTGTTGTGTTTGCCGTGAACTCCCGACTGGTTCTTTTCGCCACCCCGTCGGCTGTCAATCTGCCCCACCTTTGCCGACGCAGGACGGAGGATACAGAAACTAAACCAATACTCCGGGGTAAATGGAGTATAATGATGTACTGTATACACAGGATACACATTATACACCGGTTGTTGCGAGTTGAAGGGAATGAAGGGCCACCAAGTGAGGGCTGGGGAGATAAAAAGCCCTCATTCATCTGGGTTGCGAGTTACAAAGGTTGGTGTGATAAAATTGGTAACTCCGAGAGTCATAGGGTACTTATGCTGTGAATCCTTCTTCCTCAAATTCTATCTTACTCAGTGCCTCGCAGCATGTTGCGATTCGGGTCGGGTCTGCTGCGAAGGTGCAATATCTCTGCTATGTCTCGTGGTGTCTCATTGTGTGTGACTGATGGATGCGTTTGTGTTGGATGGTGGTATTATGGGGGGTCCGCCCATGTGGCAGAAATACGTGGAACACTGCTTGAAAGGGTTTGGACTGTGTGGAACTTAGACGATAGATTACAGAATGAAAACTGCGCTTCATGAAGGTTGAGTTCTGATTCTGTCGGACTACGTACAATCCATCTATTGCGAGCAAATCACTCACAACCCCAGTCCCTCCTCATCGATCTTGTGTACCACTCCTAGTCTGTCTAGTACGAGCAACTTCCCTCCTGCTCCTCGGACCAGGGCTGCCAGTTAGGGACACTGCCCTCGTTCCAGCCCCCAGTCGGCTTGGACTGACCCTGAGTGCTCAAGGTAGTGCGTTGACCGGCCACGGTGGCCCAGCTGGGAATCTGGCTAGCGGAAGAGGCGACCTGGGCTTCTGTCGCGACAGGCGCAACGGAACTGATAATTGCCGTGTGGGCAACTGTGGTCTCCGCAGCAGCAGCAGCAGCAGCAGCAGCGGTGGTGGTTTCGACGAACACAGCCGCCGCACTGGAAGTCGCCGCCACCTGAGAGGGAGAGACACTGGCGATGCTGCTAGCAGCGGCGACGGCGGAGCTGCTGGAGCTGCTGCTGGCACTGGCACCACTCGTGGACATGCAGGCAAAGCTGATCTTCTTGGTGAATTTGGAGGAGTCGGCCTCGTACACGACGAGAGACAAATCCCACTCCATGCTCACATAGGGCCAGCAAATGCGATCATCGGACATGGTCACCATGTCACCGGCAATGTAGACATCGCTGCTGGAGAAGGCGTCGCCGACCTTCTTTCCGGTGGCATCCACCTGCTGGAAGTAGGTGCCGGCGAACTTGCCCTCGCAGCCCATGGCGATATAGTCGCACACGGGGTCGGAGATCTCCTCCCAGGTGATCAGGGCGGAGGTGTTCCCAAAGGTGGCAGTGTGAGCGTTGGAGCAGTCGTTGGCGCCGGAGGTCACCCAGGTCACTTGGCTGTCGCCATCCTCCGCGCCCACCGTCGAAGTGGCTTGGGCACCCACCTTGGTGTACTTGTCGGAGAAGAGGGCCAGGGCGACGTTGCGGGGGTTGGTGCGGTTGGTGACGTGGGTGTATCCATCGCCCATCCAAGTGTTCTCCGTCACATCCATGGCACCCCGCGAGACCCAGGTGAAGATGTAGCGACTGCTGTCGGCAAACCGAGCAAGACCACTGTAACTGCCGGACATACCACCCATGGGCTCCCCCGAGCCGCCGTTGGTCGTGTTCTCGTTGGAGATCTTGACCCCGGTATTGTACATGCTCTGGGTCTTGGTGTTCAACCAGATGGCCCCCTGGTCCTCGGCACAGATACTGGCGAAAGGAGGCTCATCGGCGGCTTCGAAGGCAATTCCGGTGTTGTGGCTGCACCCCCACGAGCTGGAGGCACCGCTGATGTCCAACAGCGTTCCATTGGCGGCCACGTACTCGATGCTGTCGCCGTAATGGCCCGCGGCCGAGCCGGTGTAGTCACTGACGACAAAGTAGGCCCCGTACATGCCAGCCGCTTCCGAGTAGACCAGATCACCGTTCATGTCCACTGCCTCGGCCAGACCGTCCGAGGCGTGCACGCCGGGACCTCCCAGCCAGGTCTTCCACGTCTGGTTGCCATTGGTGTAGCGGTGCAGGACGGGCACGGGGGTGTCGCTGGGGGGCGCGTTGGTGGTGCCCGAGGGCATCGCCTCGTTCGTCAACAGGGCAAAGCCATCATCGTGGGCGACGAGACCACCGGCTGGCTCGACATTAGCATCGCGGTCAGCGAGTCGATGGGATTTGGGGTCTGGAACCGACCTTCTTTACCACCACTGACGGTGACGGAGGTGCCGGTCGCCTTGAACGTGGTGGGATCCAGTTCGGTGACGTGGACATCGGTGCCGCTGGAGTCGAGATAGGCGAGGTAGGCCGTCTTGCCGTTCGGAGACACCGCGAAAGGCGTGCGACGGTGATGAGCAAAGTTGGTCCAGTAGGCAGCCTCGATGGGGTTGAAGGAATTGTCGAGTGCCAGCACATCGACATAGGTTTCGAGGTTCGACGCAGTCAACCCGGCAGAGGCGCCCAGCGCCGCAGAAAGCAAAGAAAGAGTGAAAAGCCCACGCATGATGGAGAGCGGTAGTTGGTTAGCTGCTGTCTGTAAAGGCCTGTTTGACATGCAGTGTCTGGGCGGGACATCGCCATAGATATAGTCCCTGGGGGGGTCTGCAGTATAGAGATCCCAAGACCAATGACCCTGGAACGATACACGGCCGAGTGTGGTCTCAGGGTGTGTCGTAAATTGACATGGAGGATTCAGGGTCGTGATACCCTGGCGAAGCCTGGCTGCTATTGGTGGTATTGATGCTGGTGGGGTTGTTATCCAGGGTGGAGTAGCCCAGGCGTGCTTCAACGGGGATCTCAGGGGGAAATGAGGTTTTATTTTGATGTCGCCAGCCCGGCCGAGGCCCAGCCCTAAGCCCGGGGCTCCTCTTAGAATCAAGCTGTATAGCTCGCAGTCAGTAAGATAAGGTAAAGTGCAATCCCTGACTCCATCACAGTTGCATCTGGATGGGGAAGTCTCCTTGACCCGGCATGTTATAGTCACGGGTGATAATGGGCAGCCTGGCGCCGGTTTGCTGTGGTGAAATACTCGGCGCCCCGCAACTGAGACATTAATGTAGAGGATTGATTGCGCAGGTAATGACCCTGGCCACTGCTCAACAACTTTTCTTGCTCTCTCTCCTTTCTCTCGATTCTCCTCTGCTTGCTCTGAGTCGTTCAAGTGCCATTGTCTTAGTTAGTCAATCATTCATACTCTTATGGTGAATCTTCAGCTTTAAAGTTAAGGTTGTTGCGGGTCACGATGGCTGCCATATTCTCCAGGCAGCACTCCCTGATGAGACTCCCCCACAGGAAACGTACGGTCGCATGAGCTGCAGAAGCACGCTGCTGCTAGCTATGATCATCACCGCCTCATCAAAGTAGAGAAAACCACCAGACTATGTTGTTGGCTGGACTACTGCACATCCTCGTGCTGCAAGGAACCAGTGGTTGATGCCTGAGGCTGAGAACCCCTCGGAAAGATCCGACTTGGCAGTGCGGATCTTGTGTCACCTCATCGCGATCGATCCAAAGACAATCTGATATAAAGAATAGATTCCCTGCTGTGGTGGGCTAGATTTGCATTGCATTTCTCACGCAATGGATCAATCTGCATTGCTCTTGTTGGCATCAATTTGACCCAATCCACGCACCAACCACTGCCAGCTGGCCTGCTCCACCCGGAAAAAGTCACTTCAAGCGATGACGCGGCAGGCAACAAAGTTTTTATCTCTGCCACATGGGGTCAGCTCAGGCACATCGGACTCGGAGTAGACATTAATAGACTCTGCAGAACAGGCTAAGCTTTGGTCGACAGTATACACCGACGTCATTCCCCAACTCTCCCCCTTTCCCCCCGTTATATTTCCTCCTCCTCGTCCACCTGCCAAGTAGCTCGACACCACACTCCTAAATCATGCGCGCAACCAGAAAATGGTTCCTGCTCGCTCTGCAGGCACTGGCTCTACCAGTCAGCGCCAAGTCGACCACCTCCAAAGTCACTACTACAGTGCTGAGTACCACATCGACCTCGTCTGCCTCGGACATTCTCGTCGTGGTCACCTCCGCCTCGGAAGTCGTTCCCACCGGCAGTTATCTCAGCTACACCACCACCATCACCCTCGCCAGGAATGAGTCGCGGTCAACGACCGAGACGAGTACTCTCACGGCAACTAACACCACCATCACCAATGGCACCACCACCACCGCAACCACCACGGACACCGCGGTCCAATTGAGCGGTACGAGAGTCCTGACCAGCAGCAGCACGGCCACATCCTCCGCGGGCGCCAATTCGCAGCCCTGCAATGGCTACACGGAATTCTGCGAGAGGAAATACTCCAACATCACCATGGTCACGGCCCATAACAGTCCCTTCGTCAAGAAGAACAACGTAGCGTCCAATCAAGCCTACCCCGTCCGGACCCAGCTCGAGGACGGCATACGCATGGGTACGTCCCCCACCCTTGGATCCCTCCCTTGGACACATATGACTCATCCCGGTCAGTATCTTTCGAAGCGCATTACTATGAAGACGATATCTACCTCTGCCACACCTCGTGTGAACTCCTGAACATGGGCACCTTGGAGGCCTACCTCACCAACGTCACCGACTGGCTCAAGGAGAATCCCTACGAGGTAGTGACCGTCCTGATCGTGAACTCCGACTACGTGGATCCCTCCAACTTCACTGCCCCGATCCAAAATTCCGGACTGATCGACTACGCATACGAGCCGTGGAAGATCCCGATGAACGTCAGCGACTGGCCGACGCTATCGGAGATGATCCTCGCGGAGAAGCGCGCGGTCGTGTTCATGGACTACCAGGCGAATCAAAGCGCCATTCCCTACATCCTGGATGAGTTCAGTCAGATGTGGGAGACCCCCTTCTCCCCGCTCAACGCTTCCTTCCCTTGCACGGTGCAGCGACCGCCCGGGATCACTGCGGCGGAGGCGGAGGAGCGCATGTACATGATCAATCACAATCTCGATATCGAGGTCATTTTTGAGGAGGTGGAGATCCTGATCCCGGATACGGCGCAATTGAATACGACCAATGCGGTCTCGGGATACGGGAGTCTCGGGCTCATGGCGAACAATTGTCGCGGTAAGTCGGTTTGCCCTCTCTTTTATTCTTACAGCACCACTGATGGATTCGCTGGCATAGCTAAATGGGATCGTCCCCCGAATTTCCTGCTCGTGGACTACTATAACGACGGCAACTTCCCGGGGTCGGTCTTTGAAGTGGCCGCCGCGATGAACAATGTGACATACAATGGCAAGTGCTGTGGAACCACCAGTGACGCCTCGCAGCCCGTCCTGTCCGCCAGTCTTGGGGTCTTGTTGGTGGTGACGTGGGCTGGGATGGCGCTGACGTGGGAGATGCTGTGAAGCAAGGGTTCCTGTGAGAGGTAGTACATGACAGGTACAATTGCAGTTGAAATATGGTTCAGAGACACAATCAGAGCAAGCGAGATAAATACACGTGGTCATACGGAGTCTTTGGCATAATTGGACTGAGTCAAGCATCGCCAAAGGCCCGCACAGCTCTCTATCCAATTGGCAAAAATTGCTGACGGTATAAGCCCATGTAAGGGGCCGATGATACATAGTATCAGGAAACCCTGCACATTCCAAACCATCGGAATAATCAAAGATCCACAGATAGAAGAACAGAAGTTCAAATCAGGGCAAACATGAAGGCTTTCATTTTGCAGCCCATGAATTTCAGCCTCAGGTCAACGTCCATATCGTCACATGACATGACAGGGCGCGTGATTCCGGACGGATTGACATCACCATCACTTCTGATTAACACAAGCACATAAGTAGGAAAATGTCAGTTCCTCAAAATGACCAAATTACCAACCCTCATCTTTATCCCGGGCTCCTGGCACCAACCCTCCTGCTATGGCTCCGTCATTAAACTCCTCCAGACCCAGCACAAGCTACACTGCGTCGCCATCACCCTCCCCTCCACCACCGGCAGCCGCGATGCAACGTTCAAAGACGACCTCGATGCCGCGCGCGACGCCATCGCCCACGAAACCAGCCACGGCCGCAATGTAATTGTCATCGCGCACTCCTACGGCGGCATGGTCGGCAACAGCGCCATCAAGGGTTTCACCCAGCCCCAGCCCCCGCCCCCGGCCGGGGACACGCCGCCTTCCCCCGCCGGGTACGTGGTAGGCCTCATTCTCATCGCCTCCGGCTTCACCTTCACCGGCCTCTCCTTCATGGACCCATTCTTCGGGCACCCGCCGCCCTCCTGGCGCGCGAACCGCGAAACCGGCTACGCGGAGCTGGTCACCCCTCCCCGCGAGCTGTTTTACCATGACCTGCCCCGGGAGGAGGCGGAGTACTGGGTCTCGCAGCTGACGCCGCAGAGTCTGAAGGCGTTATTCGAGGGCGGGGAGTTCACGTATGCTGGATGGCAGGATGTGCCGGTCTGGTATCTGGGGACGGTGGAGGATCGCGGGCTGCCCGTGCTGGCGCAGCGAATGCAGGTGGAGATGGCGAGGGAGATCGGTGCGAATGTGGAGCATCGGGAGCTACACACGAGTCATTCCCCCTTCTTGAGTCAGCCAGAGGCGACGGCGGGGATTGTGAGGGAGGCGGTCGAGGCGTTTACGGGGAAGGCTGTCGGCGATGCGTCTACGAGTGCGCGAGATGGCGTGGTGGGAGTGGTGCCGAGGGCTGTGTTGTGGCGGCCATTGACTTGGTTCCAGTTTGGGCTTCCCTTCGCCTTTGGTCGGCTTTTGGGCCGCGGGATTCTTCTTTGGCGGTGGGGGAGGCGGTTCTGGGGGTCTTCTCGCTAGGGGGAGATTCTTATGGTTTTAGGGTTGGAAGGGGGGTTGCAGGGCATCAAAGTGAGCAGGAGATTAGAGCTTTGAAGTGACAGACTAGCAGGTACAGTACATATAATCTTTCTCTCATCACGTGTGCACGTCTTTCTCGTGCGGCCACTTCCGAAACAAGTCCCCCAGCTGGTCAATGGGCGCCGTCAAGAGGCCGACGACCGTCTCAAAGGGCGGCTTACTCGGGGCGCCGGGATGGGCGCGCGATGGCATGAAGATCTTGGTGCGATTGAACGACTTGGCCAGGCTGATACTGTCGTGGTCCGAGAGCACCTGTTCGAGATCCACCAGGTCGCTGTTCTCCTCTTCTCTCATCTGGGGACTCAGGATCTCCATCAGCCCCCGAATGGTGGGGATGAAGGTGGGATTGCTCGGATCCAGGGTCTGGAACTTCTTGAGTTGTCCTTTGACCTGCGTTGGTGGTTAATACAGCCGGCTATCTGCAATCGCAGACCCAGGTGGTTCTAGTGTTACGCACAGCATGGTTCTCCTTGCGGCGCTTCTCTGCCAGAGTAGATCCCTCCGACAGATGCTTCTCGTAGGCAGGATAGACGACAAGGTCTTTGCCGACGGTGTTGCGTGCCAGAGCCCAGGTGAAGAGGTTCTGGAAGCGAATCTGCTCTTGACGGTCCGCGGAGCTCACGATGCGTCCATAGCAAGCTTGAATCTCGCCGTGGTCTTCCTTGACCGTGTCGATGATGTGGCCGGTCATGGTGACAGACTTCAAAGTGTCGAGCTGGAGTGAAAATGTAGTATCATGATGGATGTTGCAAAGAGAGAGACTCAGGAACGCCTCGGGATCGCAAGATGAAGTGGTGATGTCATGTTTCATGGCCTGAGGCAGAACAAGACGCTGACTCATCCTATACACTCCTTCACGCATGGAAGACTGACTGAATGCAACTCGTTGAGCCCTGCCAATGGCTAAGAGTCTATACGGGGATGGGCTCAAATAACAACATAGAGATATCGGAGAGGCTATCCATGGACTATCAATGTTTTCCAAGAATTGAAGCGCCCGGTGCAAAGTTCCCATGAATCCAAGAGTCTTGATAACTCGACAGTCCAAAGACAGTGCACATACTCGTGCGTAGATTTAGCTTCATTGGGACTTACTGAATTGCTTTTAACCCTCATAGCCAGAACCTGTCAGATGCATGGCCAGCAGCATAACCTGCGTCATCCTCATCTACCCTCCAGATTCTTGTTGAATCTCGTGCCGCAGACTGTGACACCCACCATCTTGATAGCAGTAGCATTAATGTCGACCCCCATATGAGTGACAATGCACCTCGGGGCTTCAGATACTCCGGGCCCTAACTATCGTGTCTGACTCCCGGATGGAGCTCAATGACAAGTAGCTAATTGTCTCACAGGCGATCTGATGAATGGCAGAGCAGATGGAGCTACCCAGAAAGCTGGTTGCCTGAAGTCTCACCGAATAGAGCTCCGGTCCACAGGCTGTCCGAAATATTACTTGACGGTGCACTCACTTGGACTGCTACCATCCCCGCGCTCACAAAACTGGCGGAACAAGACATAGGCAAAGAGTTTCCTCTTCTATTCAATCTCCCTGACTCACTTCAGCTCCCTGTTTGAACCCCCTGCCACAGCCTCCATCCTAACCCGGACACGCAATAATCTCCTATACCACCCAGTCCGAGAATGACTCCTTTAAGGGCGACCTGAAAGTCATGCCCATCGCCATCATCGGCATGGCTTGTCGATCCCCCGGGGGCGCCTCTAGTCCCGAGAAGCTCTGGGATCTTGGCGCCAGGGAGAGAGTGCATGGTCCCCAATTCCACGGTCTCGCTTCCACGCAGAGGGCTGGTACCATCCCGACAAGGAACATCATGGAACGGTATGTCATCACTCACTGGACGCGTCAAGGGGATAGAGTAGCTGGGTGGTTAACTGCCAATATATCCTAGTCATACGCCAAAGGCGCACACTTCCTCACAGAGGATATCTCCCGATTTAACGCCGCTTTCTTCAACCTCACGGCCGAAGTCGCCAGTGTGAGTTCTCCCTCGTCGTCAGATCCCCTTCGGTTGAAGCACTGAATGCCCCAGACAATGGACCCGGAGGTGCGCTTGCAATTGGGAAACCGTCTACGGGGCTCTGTAGAGTGCCGGTCTGTCCCTAGACCAGGTGGCGGGCTCCTGTACCGGCGTATATGCAGGGACGTGCTTCCGAGATTACCCGGACAGTCTATTCCGCGACCCTGATACTCTGCCTCGAGCAACACTCACGGGTAGTGGCGCGGCAATGATCGCGAACCGTGTTTCGCATTTCTTCGATCTCCGGGGTCCGAGTGTAATGGTTGACACCGGGTGCTCGACGACGCTCACGCTGTTGCACCTGGCATGTCAGAATTTACGCGCAGGGGAGTCGGAGATGGCTGTCGTGGGCGGATCGAACCTATTGCTCAACCCGGATACGTTCATTCTCCAATCCAATCTCAGCCTGCTATCGCCTGAAGGACGCTGTTTCGCCTTCGATGCCCGAGCTACGGGGTACGGCCGTGGCGAAGGGATTGCGAGTATTGTGATCAAGCCCCTCACGGCGGCTATTCGAGATGGAGACCCCATTCGTGCGGTCATTCGCAATTCGGCGGCAAACCAGGATGGGAAAACTGCAACCCTCACGTCGCCGAGCCAGGAAGCCCAGGAGATTCTTATGCGTGGTTGCTATGAGATGGCTGGCCTCAACCCGCACGACACTACTTTTGTCGAAGCCCATGGTACAGGGACGCAAGTAGGCGACACCGTTGAAGCTCATTCTCTTGGGAATGTTTCCAGGCCTGGACGCAGCCCTGACTGCCCTCTCATCATTGGGTCAGTGAAGACGAATATTGGCCATACGGGCATTCGGACTCAATTTCCGCGACATCATGGTCGCACTGGGTCAACTTGAGGAAACGCGCATGGGCTTCGAGTGCAGTGGAGTCATTACCCGCGTAGGACCCTCCGCACGCGCCGCGGGATTCACTCCCGGCGAACCGGTGCATGCCTTCACCATCGGACACTTCGCGACCAAAGTACGCTGCCCATTTACCGCTGTGGCCCATATGCCCGCGAGAATGGACTTCGCCACCGCGGCTTCCATCCCCGTGGTCCTCATCACGGTCTACCATGCCCTGGTGGATCTTGCCCGTATCCAACGCGGGAAAAGGGCGCTCATCCACTCCGGCACCGGTGGTGTTGGCCAAGCAGCGGTCATGCTGGCGCAGTGGATCGGGGCAGACATCTTCGTAACCGTTGGATCGGAGCAAAAACGCGATTTTTTAATGGAAGAATACGATATTCCCTCGTCGCGTATATTCAGTAGCCGCAATGCATCCTTTGCCGGTCATGTCATGGCGGCGACCAAGGGGGAGGGGGTGGATGTGGTGATCAACTCGCTGGCAGGAGATCTGCTCCGCGAAACATGGCGCTGCATCGGGATGTTCGGGCGACTCATTGAAAACGGCAAGCGAGATTTCGAGCAGGGTCACTCGGTAGAGATGAGGCCATTCGAGCGGAGTGCAATGTTCGCGTCGCTGGATCTAATCACGCTGGGCGAACAGAGAGGGGCAGAGGTGCAACGAATCTTCAGGGTAATTAATGAATTGATGGAGAAGGGGAATATCAGACCGGTGAGGCCAATCACTCAGTTCGGGATAGGAGAAATTGAGAAGGCATTCCGAACGATGCAGACAGGGCAGCATGTGGGGAAGATTGTGGTGGAGGCGAAGGAGGAGGATGAAGCCCAAGTGAAGGTGAAGAAGAGGCCGCCCGCCAAAGTCAAGCTGTCACGTGAGGAGACTTATCTTATCGTGGGCGGTGTGGGAGGCATTGGGCAGAATCTGGCGGAGCGGCTGGTGCTCGAAGGCGGAGCCCGCCATCTGCTGCTTCTCTCGCGCACTGCTTCATCTTCCCTTAACGCTTCTTGGCTGGCGAATCTCCGCGTTATCGGTGCCACCATCACTCTAGAGGACTGTGATGTCTCTGGCTCAAGTCAGCTGCATACTGTTCTACAGAAATATGATGCCTCACTGTTGCCTCCTATCCGTGGAGTCATCCATGCCGCTATGGTGCTCAAGGTACTACTGTTCCCGCTATACTATATACTACACAACTACTATCTCATTCAACCATTCAAGTTTCAATAGAATTGGTTCAATTCTAACAACTCTGTAGGACGTGATCTTTGATTCCATGACCCATTCGGACTACCTGGCAGCCTTGCGTCCCAAGGTCCAAGGCACATGGAACCTGCACACTCTTCTGCCTGCCGACCTTCGCTTCTTCATTCTTCTGTCCTCTATTAGTGGATTTGGTGGCAACGCGGGCCAAGCCAAATATGCCGCCGGGGGGTGTTTCCAGGATTCTCTGGCTCGTCATCACGCAAGTCAGGGGCTCCCCGCCGTGTCCATCGATCTAGGAATGGTCTCGTCTGTTGGGGTCGTTGCAGAGACTCAACATTTTGCCTCTCACCTCGAGAAACTCGGATTCCGCCCGATGTCGGAACACGAGCTGTGGGCCTTGGTCGAGTCTGCCATTCGCCATCCCATCCGGACCCCAGAAACCTGTCAAATTATCACCGGTCTTCCCGGGGCATTCGTGCGGTCGGATAAAGCCGTTTGCTGGAATCGTGATGCCAGGTTTGCGTTTCTCGAGCAGACAGGTGGCTCTTCTTCCGGTCCGATGTCCTGGGCCACCCCAGGATCGAGTTTGAGGGTTCAATTGTCCACCGCAACAATATGTGAAGCAACGCGCGCGATCCGAAACGCCCTAGTCACGAAAGTCGCCGAAATGTTCAGTCGTAACCCGGAAGATATCGACCCATCCTTGCCTCTTGCGCAATTGGGAGTCGACTTCTTGGTGGCCGTGGAGCTGCGCAACTGGTCGATCGTAACGATGCAGGCGGATTGCTCCGTCTTCGATCTCTTGCAAGCGGTCTCGATAACCAAGCTTGCCGGGAAGATGGCGGAGAAGAGTCAATATGTGCCAAAGTAACCAACAAAAAGGATTAATGTATCATATGCTATCTATGCTAATCGAACGCGGACCCCACGAACTCCTGTGCGCGTAGGCATCTAGTCTATACATCGCTCAGTCTAGCAGTACAGGTTTTCCAAAGGAACCATTTTAAACCGACATTAAACTTCCTGGGGCACTTTACCGGGCACGACTCGCTCAACGGATTCAGGGCGATCCGTTTCGAGATCGACGGTCAGATTCGTGAAGCCTCGGTGTCGCCGCTGCGCGCTCCGCAGACTATAACTACTCAAAGCCCTCTCTCGACTACCGCTGCTCCCCCAAGAGCCTGAGAAGAACACTTGGCGAAAGGAGGGAACACATGCAGTGATAATGATCAGACTGGCCTCGACGTTGCTGCGAGACGGTCAGCCCATGCAATCATAATTCGAATCATCAGCACCTACATCCATAACACCATAGCCCCCAGCTGGTAGGATTCGTCGTTGGAATGCAGCATCGAAACCACCGAAGCCAGTCGCATGCAACTGGTAATTAACGATCTAAGCCCGATGATGAGCTGGTTAGCAGCGGCCACAGGGTGGAGTGGGCAGGGGAGGGCAGAGCATACAATCCACCAAGCCCAAACATGCAGGCAACCCCCGCGCGCTTTTTGGGCGCCATGTTCAACCCCATAATCACCGGGAGGGGGGTGATCACTAGCACAATATCGATGAAGATACTGGCACACGTGCCAGCCATGAAAATGGATGCGCGACTGATACACTGCCCCTCTAGTGCCACATCCCAAGCCTTCTGAATGGGACTGCAACCAAACAGGAACAAACATTCGAGAACGATCATATAGGCTATGACGAAGAATGTGAAGCTCCAGAGGATAATCCGCCAGCTACGTTGCATATCTGACAGGCGATAGTAGAGTATGATCAGACCGATTTTGGAAAGTCCAAGGGCTGGAATGTACATGACTGCGCCAGCTATGAGAACCTGGTGACTGTCAGTGCGTGAAATCAAGTATTGACAGAGGGTGATGGTTGGTCTTACCTTCAAAGACTTGTTATATTCTTCTACTGTGAGTTCCCATTGATGGATTCCCAGTCCAGCCCGAGTATAACCGTCTAAGCGAGGTGTTTAGATTGCGTCATTGGAACCGCGCGCAGACACCGAATATGAACTCACATAGCAAGACAGATTGCGTTATCGCGGCGAACATCTGCAACGGCCAGTCTCATGTCAGATCATGGAATTGAGCCGGGGACCCTTTTGGTGACCTTACCCAAGACAGTACAAGCACGGCTATCGCCAGGTCTTGTTAGACAACATTCATCGGACAGACAGACCATACTTACTGTCATCCAGCATCCACTTCCTCACAATCGCCACTCGGCTATATATTCGCACCAGGAGACATATCGCGCTGACCGTCAATCCCACAATGACCACCACGCGGTTTGCGGTGTGTAGGTGCTGTGCTGGATGCGTAAAGTCTGGCGTGACACCTGGAGGCGCTGCGATCACACCTGTTTCATTGAGAGCCATGGTTGACTTCAACCATTTGAGTTCGATGGCTGAAGGAACGTGCTCTCGATTGCACCCACAGCGACGGGGAAGAACTGAAAACAAGTCATCTCAAAGCCAAGAGAAACTGCGATTGAAGAATAAGGAGCTGGATAGCTAAGTACCGCCAACCCATCCACCCCCTTGGGCCAAAATTCTGCCTGATACCTGACACGAGTGAGACTAGAGGGAAGTCTGACCTCATCGCTCAATTGTCAAACCCTGGGTTTGTGCCTGATCTGCATCCGCTGCGGCACGTTGCAGTGGATCTAATGTAGAGTTAATTTGGATCCCACGCCAAGCGTGGAACAACTTCGGCCATGCTTGTGCGTTGCGCGCCCTTGTCGACTGTCATGAGGTGAAGGATTCTCTAGCCTGTTTCAACCTGCTAATATCGAGTCAGGTAGGCGTCGAGATGACACCTGGTCGCATTGGATTTCGAGGGCATGAGTTGAGTTCAATAAAACAAAGATCGCCTCGTTCTAGCGACGAAACCAGAGAGCCTCACAGCCACCATGTATCAAGTTTCCAAGCCTACCTTCCTGACTGATCGATCACATTTTCAAGTGCAGTCGTCTTACCCAGGGGCTACAAGAAGAGACGGAAATAGGCCGTTAGGTGCTCACAGCTGCCAGCCGTCGACGGCGGCCCCATAGGATCGTCATTGAGTTGATGTGGAGCACTGGTTAATTGTCTCCAATAAGTCGAACCATGACCGGGTCCAGATCGCACTGTCTCTGTTTAAACAAAATGCCATGACTCTTATCGGCTTGCAAATCGTATAAGCACTGACTTGATGGTCTCGTTGGCGTAATTTGCATGCCGATACTTGGATGAAAGGGGGCACAGGGGCCTGCTACCTCCGGATGCGCGCCCGTGGTAAGGTGTTGAGGCAAAGCAGGGCGCCGATCCAGAGGATGTCTGATCCTGGACCGCAACGGTCGAACCTAAATTGATTGAATGAGGATTTCTGTCTCTACTCGGGCACGGTTCGGTTCGTTTGAAATACTAAATGCGGCCGATGCTGTGGAGGCCTCGGGAAATCTTCGGGGACTTGGTGACAGCAGCGTCGGGTTCGATACCTATCTATATCATCAGCAGCCATCCTGAGCAGAGCTTTGCGCATTCTCAGTACTTATACCACGAATCCATTAGGGCTAGACTAGAGAGTACATGCACACGAGATGAGCATAAGAAAAGAGACGGATGCTTAGAGCAATCATGTGACTGTAGTGCCTTCCGTCCAGCGCATACACCGTCTGATCCTCCGCCTGTTACTGCCTGCAGTATTCGCTCTATAGACCCGCCCGGCTCTTGTTTCCCTTCACTACTCCACATCTATACATCACTCCTTAACACTGCTTCACTATGCGACCCTCTATTGCCAGCTTGGACAAAAGAGACATCAGACCCCACAGCTTGGCTCCTGGCTCAGGCTCTCTCCGCTCCTCCACAAGCTTCCTCTCTTCCCCGCAATGTGTGGTTGGCTAAGGCCACTGCAGGACACCCTGTTTGTCAGTGAACGATGCCGCATAAAACACCAGAGATGTGATATCGGTACACCACGGTCCGGCGACCAAGGAAGTTCGTCATGCCTATGCTGAAGGCTACCTTGGCGAAAACCGCGATATCTGCTCCGAGTCCCACAGCCTGGACGCCTCCAGCTCAAGCCATGCACGTGATACCACGGGGCAGCTCTGGCCGCTATCCCCGGAGGAAGCTCAACTCGTGAAGTATTTCTTCACTGTTCTACTCTCATGGATATGCAATATGCTCTGCTGAGACTTATCAAAATTGTCGTCGATTATGCTGACCTGCTGTAGTTCGACTACTGCATCCCAGAGAGGCGTTTTCGAACATTGGTTGGGGCCGTGGTCACTAAAAATCCATCGATATCATTTGCCGTGCTAGCGATACTGCCAGACATCGCGAGTGGACTATGGGAATTGGCTCCGGCAACTCACATGAATATGAGAGACGGTGTCTAGAAACCTTGATCCAGAGTCTTAATGACACGTCCACGGCTTTAAATGACAACATGCTAGCTTCCGCTATGTTATTTGAGATTGCTCGAAGAGATGTCGGGTCAATATCAAGTCCAGGCTAATCTTCAAGCTCAGAGGCTGATGTCACGAAAGAACCCCCGGAGGAACAGACCTTTACTTCGCATGCAGTTTCGACCTCCGCCATATTCCAGATCAAGGAGGGTAACGTCCAAGCTTCTGGGTTCAGCGATGCAGCCAGGATTGTGGCTCAGAGGCAAGAGATCGTCATTGGCAACATGGCGAAACGTGCAGTGGTCCCTAGTCCAACCTTCCGCAGTATGGATTGGTCACTCGAGCCCGCTCCAGATTCAACATGGACATATTGCAAGATTGCACACGCCGCACGAGTCACCAATTCTGCCTACGGGGAGGGGAGCCAGAACCAGTCGAAGTAGGATCGATTGTGGCAGTATATACTACAGTGGGAACAACACAAGCCAGACTCATTCCGACCGATACATTATGCATATCGCACGGACCTGTAGACCTTTCGCACCGAGAGCCAAGGAAATATAGCCCCCGCGAGCATGAACGATGAAAGCGTGCTTCCAGTGATCCATTACACCGATGACTGTCTAATTGCCGGTTCAACAATATCTCCAGCTGTCTCGCATTTTATCGTTTGCGCACGACCGCTGCATGCCCAGCCTAGGAATAGGCCGCGCTTGGTATCTACATGATCAAGCGGATGAGCTGCATGTGGGATGACCATCTTTGAAAGTCAGCGAGTGCCTGCGGGCTTTCTGGGGGTAATAGAGGGTAATAGAAGAGCATGCATTGTAAGCAGCCATCGGACGATTTATACCCAATTTTGGGAAAAATTTGGTCTGGGCACAGATCACCTTCAAGCCGGAACAAGATGCCATTTTAGGCAATTCTCGCCCGGACTGCCCTGAGATCCAAGTATACCTCACCAATGAGCCTCATAACTGTCGCCATTATAGGCCAGCCCAGCACGCCCCTATGGGCTTTAGGCCTCTTCCAGTTTTCTTTGTATTCCTTCAGAAGTCACCACCGCTACCATACAATCTTTCACCTCGCCATGTCGCATAACGAGACCGCCCTTCCAAACCTGTATGTGAACGATGGCGAACTAGACTCCAAGACCACTGGCCTGCTCGAGCCACGTGCGGAATCGGCCTGAAGCTTTCTGTTCCTTACATGCTATATTCGTGGTTGAGGAACGCCACATACCCAAGCTCTGATGCGGGGCCTCGGTCACGCAGAGATAGTGATATCATGCGGTGGCAAGTGTCCTTTCCATTGACTTCCTCTGATTCAAAGCTATATATCCAAAGCCCTTATTGCCTCGTAACTGCAGATCGATATTTTCTTATGTCTATGATCCTGGCATCATCGTGAGGTTCTTCTCCTTATTCTTGCTCCTCGGTGCTGCAATGTGGTGCGTCCAGGCAATTCAACCGCAGAATGATCAGGGTGGACCCGAACATCCTGGATCCAACTGGAGCTATGGAGAGTGGCTTGAGGCCAAAGCACGAAATGTCCGTGGGTTGTGCATACTCTGATAGCCAACGGAGTGTATGATCACCGATCTGAGACATACAAGCTGATTCAATGTTCCTCAGGGCGCCACCTGGGTCACGGAAAACCCTGAATATATCCTTATCGGGGCGGCGAGCGGTGCAGTCGTTGTCGCACCAGGACTCATCGCCACCCCTCTTCTCAACACTGCAGGCTTCACGTCTGCTGGTGTCAAAGCTGGTATGGGTTTCGACATATAGCTATCGTCTCTGCGCTGAATTCTTGCAGGTTCGCTCGCGGCGGGCATACAAAGCGGGATTGGGAATGTTGTGGCCGGGAGCTGGTTTGCCACTGCGCAGAGTGCAGCCATGGGGGGCTACGGCGGTCCAATTTTGACTGGGATTGTGCAGATGGCTGGTTGTTCCATGAGTGGAGCATACACAGGTTGGGCTTGGATTTGCAAGGATAGGAGTGGCAAGGATATGGGTGAACAGTCAGGCCAAGGCATGGGGGAGCCGGGGGATAAGGGTGCATTAAATTAGTCTGTCTCTTTAATTATAGCCCAAGGTGTCACATTCATACTCTGATTGCTCTTGTCTAAGAAGATATGGGAAGAGGTGACAAGGTTGTATGCTGGCACGCCTGCTCGGGTGTGGATGTTTCGAAGGCAACCTGGTTCTATACTGTTTGAGTATGATTTGGTTTATCAAACATACTTAGAGCTGTACTTTCAACAGCTGGCCTGCTGGCCCAATGGTAAGGCGCTTGACTACGAATCAAGAGATTGCAGGTTCGAGCCCTGCGTAGGTCATTCTTTTTGTTTTATCTCGATCCGTATTCAATAACACCCCTAGTCCCCATCTACTTCCCAAAAGCATGCCAATTTATCTTTCTACAAGCATGGTGTCATACTGATTTGTCTCGGACAATGCAATGAGTGTTGTTGTCTCAATTCTGAGCGGGTGTATCCTATGGGTGCAGCTCTGACACTGATCGTGATATATATCCCCTCATCACCAGCGATTCCGACCCAGCCCCCAAATAATCCAATCACAAACTGAGGTCCTTTAAGTCATTGCTCCTGATGAAGTAAATATCCACAGCTCGAAGCGCCGCCCTAGCCGGTGTCCGACCGTAATATACATGCTGGAGAGTCGGGGTGCGATAGAAGTACAACTGCCGGCGGAACTACATGATAGCAGCATACGTCTCGTGCGCTGGAAGGATAACGTACCAGAGCCAAGCCTTTCTCACTCGTAGATTAGATCGAGGGCTGGGTGGCCCTTTCACTTTCAGGGCTCTGAGCCATATCCCGTCAGGCCGCGGCATTGAGAGCAGGCGCTTGGACGGTCTTGGGGGACTCGTGCACGGCAGAAATCACATTCATTCTAGCACTGAAGACTACCGTTGGAGACAAGTCGGTTACGGCGACGCTGGTCAGCTCAGGGAAGGCCTCGAGGATAGCCACAGCATCAGTCTTCTCTTCTAGGATTGCGGTCGACATGTTGGCGATGCTGTCGAGGTCACAGTAAGCATACCAACTGTCGACCGACGGTGACAATCCATCCCCATCGCATTGTCCACGAGCAGGCGGTACCTCGTATCTCGCCATGTGTGCTGATGCCAGGCATATGCTGACTTTAGCGTGGGGCCTCACATTGATTGTCCGAAATCTCATTCTCTGCAAGTGGTGCCGTACCGCGGCCGAGTCAGTCGTGCATTTGTTTCTCCGGACAGAAAGCTCAAGGCTTGTCATCTTACGTGCTCTGAATGCGGCTGAATCTCAGCCGCACAATCCATTAGTTGGTTATCGGCTATCGTTCTCACATACGGTTCGTACCCCATGAGAGGGAAAAGTCCGAATGCCTTCGTCCCGGTGGGTGATTTGACGCCACCATCGACTAGCGATTTATAGTCCGAGTTCGGCATTTTAGCGTCTCTGCCTGAGATGGGAATTGTTTGCCTTCTCAGATGGTTGCCTTAGCTACTTTCCTCTCCAGATGACAAGCAGCAAGCGAGCAGGATGATTCGTGCCCCGCTACTCCATGCATAGCTATCACACTACATTGAAGGCCATGATTGCCGAGTCTCCTTCGGCCCAGAACATGCGGGGATCTGTTTTATGTTTTCAGCCGTAGGCTCTAGCGTCTCGTCTTGCAGCTCAGCTGAGTGACAGTAAGAGCCTGGTGCGGATTGCTTATCGACATCGCATGCCTCTCTGTGTGGCCGCTGCTCTTTAGGGCTCCGGCCACGTGGACGGAGGATTATACTGTATATAAGAACGAAGCAATGCCTCACTGAGCTTCAGAGATGATCGCTTTGTTCAGACCACCAAATGCATTCTCACCGGTCCGCCCAAGCACAACAGTCCTATCTGGATGTGTCGGACGCCAAATTGTACTACGAAGTACGTGGCCAGGGCCCCCTGCTCCTGGTGATCTCCGGAGGAAACGGGACCGCCGCGTTCTTTGCGTCTTTCGCCTCGCTGCTGTCCTCCCAGTTCCAAGTGGTGACCTACGACCGACGAGGCTTCTGGCGGAGTCCCCTGCACGAGGGAACTGACTTGGATGCGGCCCGGCTCTTGCAGGCCAACGTCGAGGATGCTGCTGCGCTGCTCCGACACCTGTCGCCCAACGCGCCAGCCACCGTCTTCGGATCCTCGTGGGCCGCCAACATTGCCCTAAACCTGCTCAAGACCCATCCACATCTCCTCCGCCAGGTCATTGTCCACGAACCAGTGCTGGGAAACCTGTTCACCCCGGAGATCACCCAGCGATTCCGCGAGGACGTCGATCGGATCATCGCTGCCTTCCGCACCCACGGGGTTCCGGCAGCCAATGCGATCCTCACCTCCATCACCAGCAGCGAACGCGATCGCGCGCTCTTCGTTGCCTCGACGGTGTTTCAGGAACTGCGGTCCCTCCCCGCCAGCAATCAGGACTGGTATTTTGGGGTGCAGATGGTCGAATGGCGACAGTTCACCACTTTCGCGCCCGAGCTGCTCCTCGTGCATCGGGACAAGCTGATGCTCACGCGGGGGGAGGAGGAATCCCCCGACTTGACCGCACAGCCAACCTGCGTGCTATCGGATCGATTGCAGATGCCGGTGGTGAACATGCCGGGGGGTCATCTGGGGTACATTACGCACCAGCCAGAGTTTGTTACGAGTCTGGGGAAGCTGTTGGTGCATCACGAGCGAGCGAGGTTGTGATCCATGGGTGGAGGGCTGTTCTCGCCACTGGGCCCCCTTTCACATAAACCCGCCCTCCCCCGACTTGGTTGCTGTGGTTTTTGGGGGCAGACCTCCTCTTCCACCCTTCAGATCGTCTCTGAAAATAACACAACCATCAGTATGTTCCAAATGTTGATCGGTCGCTCGAGGCCAGCGGTGTCCAGCCTCGGCCAACGCATCCAGTCAGCGGGTCAGTAGGATGGATTGCATGCATGCATGCATGCATGCATGCTGCACAGTGCCTCACTCACTGAAAGGAAGTAGATCCTTCCCAGCGTCGCAAGCACATTGTCCGGTCGGATACCTATCGTCGCGATAGCTTCGAACCCGGCCAGATCCCCTTGAGCTCGCTGCGCGTCCAGGCCGCAGCCTGGGGGGTTGCCGGGGCAGGCATCTTCGCCACGCTGCACGGGGTGTATCTGATGCTGCGCTCCTTTCGCCAGATCCGCTACCTCTAGGCGGGGATAGTACTACTACAATTGGGAAGATGATGTGGGGGTAGTGCGTGGTTGCAGAGCGTGTGTCTCCCAACCTCTGCTCCATTCAGATCCATTGCCAACTGGTTTTGTTCTTTTGTTTCTACCTGTCCTGCGCGCATTAGCCCTAGTTATGTACACACCCTGTACTGTACAACACGCTGCGTTCCCTCTACTGCCGGACAAACTGCTCTGTATGGCTCTTGTAGAGCACACTGGAATCCAGCACTTCCCCCGTCTCCGAGCGAATGAACTCCACCTGCAGATGCGTCGCATTCAGCACCCGGATCGTACTGTAACTGTAGTCCTCCGCGTAGACAAAGGCCGTGTAATCCGGCTCGGTGCCGACCGAGCTGAGGCCCTCGATGTTGCCCGCCCCGCCGGCCACGATGTACATGGGCGCAGCCGGGTCGTTCAACCCCTGGGCATCCACCGTGTCGTTGTAGACGGGCTGGAGGCGCTGCGCGTTGTGCACGTGGCCGAACACCCCCAGGTCGACCCCGTACTGGTACAGCAGATCCTCGAAGGCGGCCTGGCACGGGGCGCAGAGGTCGTCCGACCCCCCCGTGGAATACCAGGGTCGATGGCCGGCGACAATCACCCAGGGGGTCACGGTGCGGTCGACGCTGGCCAGGTCGGCGGCCAGGAAGGCGAGCTGCTGCCCGGACTGGCCGAAGGGGCCGCCATCCAGCCCGGCCGATCCGTCCGGCCCGTCAGGGGCGTCGGGGAAGTCGGTTTCGGTGTCGATCATGGTGAAATGCACCATTCCGTACTCGAAGGAGTACCAGAACGGGGGATTGGAGAGGGTGCGCGCGGTGGCGGCCAGGGTCTGGGCGGTGGTGTTGGTGGAGGTGGAGGGGAAGGCCTGCGGCATCGTCGCGTCGAAACGGTGCAGGAAATCGGTGAAGTTGCGTTGGCCCTCGGGGCAGAGGTCGATCAGCAACGAAAGCTCGTCGCAGTCCGCCTCGTGGTTGCCGGGGCCGACCATGTAGGGCTTGCCCGCGGCGATCGGGGCCAGCTGGTCGTAGAATTGCTCCAGGATGGCTTGGTAGGCATCCGTGCCGTCCAGGAGATTCTGCAGTTTCAGGTACCAGTCATCGGCGTAGGCGAAATCGCCCGGGTGGATGACCAGCTCGTAGTCGTCGTATGTGTCCGCGAGGCGGCCGATGGTGGTGATGTTGAGGTCGGGCTCGACGGCGGGGATCTCGCGCTTGCTGGTGCTTGCGTCGCTGGTGATGGTGTATCCGTCCGCCCCGTAGACCCCGAGGTCGATGACCACGTCGAAGGTGAAGGGGGTTTGGTCGCCGGGGGTGCGCGGGCTGAGAAATTGCTGCACGGTGGAGTTGTCGGAGACGATCTTGTAGTAGTAGGTGGTGGCTGGGGTGAGGCCGGTGAGGGTGACGGCGTTGGAGTAGGTGCGCGAGGTGGAATAAGTCGTCGACTTGGTCGAGCAGGCCTGCTGGCTCAAGTCGCTGCTGGAGGTCCCGTAGTCGACGCAGCTGGAGTTGAGCTTCTCGTAGGTATTCCAGCCGATCGAGACCGCTGAGATGGTTGGTTGGGTTGGTTAGAGAAGAGGATGACGGTGGATGCAGCCAGTCGGGGACTCACCCGTCGGGCTCATGATGGCCAGGCGCTGCTGGTACGGCGTGGTCAGATCATCGGGCAGAGTGGGATAGTCCACGGCCAGAGCTGCCACGGCCAGGAGGGGGAGCCCCTTGAACAAGGTAGACTGTTGGACCATGATTGTCACTGCTGCAGTCGGAGGATGTGCTCGTTAGTCCTGTTGATGGACAGGACCTGATCACGGCATTTCGGACAGAATTTATAGTCGCGTGTGTAGGCGTACCAGCACTGACAGGGCACGGTGCATGCTGGACCTGCAGATAGGGCGTGCACAATTCTTGTTTCTGCAGAAGCAAGATTCAAGCCGAACGTGCCACGGTCCGGGCCTCTGTTTGGAGCCGGAGATGAGTGCTAGTGAGGGCTTTTAATTAGTACTTGGATGGTGGTGAATGCTTGCATCGATGAGGGGAATTGCTTCAGTCCAAGCACGTGGGGGCAACAGTGGCTGCTCCGGGCTTCCGATGGGTTTTAAAAACTGAGTCCGAGGGAGAGTAAACCGTTTTCTGCAGACTCCGACAGCCCTAACTAATTAGTTCACCCATTGCAATTTATGCAGGCACGGACTGCATGCCACTTTTGGACCAGCTCCTTGTAGTCAAGTTAGTTCAATGATATTTGTCATATTCAGTGAGCATAGCACAATTCTGGCATAAGACGATGAACCAATCATGTATCGCTGGCGGCGCATTGGGGTATAACACGATCTACTAATGTCGGTCACGGTCGACGGACTGACACCTTCACCTCTAATCCACTGCAGGGGTCAAGATTCTCCCCGGCCAGGGACCAGTACGTAATAGCTGCTGGATGTCTCTCTGACGAAGACCAGCGCTTACACTCGAGCAGTGTCTCGATGTAACTCTGCGACGGTGTATGAGGTATACTTCGACGGCGGAAAGGACGCGGAGACCACCGATGACACTGCTTGTTGTTCTGGCAAGCGACTCAGGGGAGGAGATCGTGAGATTGGTATGACCGAGGAAGAAGATGAGGAAGAAGAGAACGAGGAGCCTTCGACAGGGAATTGCCCAGATGAGGTGATTACTCATAACTAGGATGTTGAAGCCATCAGCATAAACCCTCAGCCATGCATGACTCCATACATCAAGCCACCAACCCTGGCAGCCACATTAAGCCTAAACGGAAAGCCAAGCTGCAAGTTTAAGCTGCTTGTGGGTGCCTGATTTCCACCTGCTTCTCCTCAGGCTGCAGCCCCCCGCCCCCCCAGCAATCGCGAGTCTTAGCCCTTGAGGATGTAAATACCATCATCCCAGGATATCAGAAGTTCAAGCAGAAATTCATAGAAATTACCCACAATATAAGACACACCCAGTCGACTTCTACTCAGATTACCGTAGAGTTCAGGCTTTAACAGCGCCGGAAGACCTGCGTAGCTATCAAGTCTAGTACAGTTGACACATTCCTGTATATTACCCTCTTGTTCCCTACCCCCCGCCCTCAAAGAGCAAACCTTCACAAGCCTAAATGACTTAGTTACACATTACTACAGAGCAAATAATCTTCTTACTCCTCAAAACCGACGTCATCACCACGAGACGACATAGTATCTACACGAGCTAATTATATCTGTAGATAAGATATTTACTAGAAAGACGTAACAGCAGTAGCAGCAGTAATAGTAGTAGCAGCAATAGCAATGATCCTAGTCAGAAATTCTACATCAATGTTAAGGACAATAAGATGAATAAGTAGTATTAGCTTAAGTATAAGCTCCCCTAAACATCTAGAGCGAGGGGAGTAATAGAGCAGAGAACCCGTAACTGGGTATTAGCTTAGTTCTCACCCGATACTTAGACACCTCACTCATCTAGACAGTAGACTTTTAGTATAACAGAGGGATCACCTATTATACTTCTATATTCAATATATATGGATTGCACACCGCAGCAGCTTCCATCAATGTTAATCAAAACATTGCAATAGTAATTCACAGCTGAACACATACCTACTAACATACTGAAAAGCTCCAGGGGGAGGCCCACTTGAGCAGGGCTGAACCAGTCCGATGCCCTACTAAGTCTACCTCTAGCCTTAAGCTGACTTACCTCTTTATTCTCAGTTCATCGCTCCACTCAAAGCACACTGTCGAATCAGAATGACCAAAGATGCGATGGCGTGGATTTCCCCACAGGCTAATTCATCTAATGTTTGAGTCAGATCATCGATCATCCTTCTCTGCAGCCCCAACTTCAACCATCAGTGCCAATCTAATGCAGACAGTCAATTGGCAGCCTATTCCCATTAGTAATACAATACGGAGTAACTCGACGCTGACATATAAGAATAGACACCATTCCCCCAGCCCATCCTGTATCCCATAATCTCCAAGTGAATCCTCCATCCCCTCCACTAGCCCTAACTTCCACCAAATGACCACCATCCAAAAAGTCGCCATCTTCGGCGTACGTCCCAGCCTTCTCCCCCCAAATCCAACGATACATCTTAAGATATTTTCCAGGCATCCGGCAACTTCGGCACTCCCATAACCGCCGCCCTCCAAGACGCCAATTTCACCATCACGATCATCACCCGTCCCGAATCCACCGCCGTCTTTCCCCGCGACCTCCCCATCCTCCGCACCCCCTACACCCTCTCCCACCTGACCACCGCTTTACACGGACAAGACGCGGTCATCTGCGTCGTTGGTCCCGGCGGCGTCCCCGCGCAGGCGACCATGATCGAAGCGGCGGAAGCGGCCGGGGTGCAACGGTTTATTGTGAATGATTTTGGGTGGGGGCCGGAGTCTAACAGTTTCCCGGAATTCAAGGCCATCGCGGCGCAGCGGAGAGGGGGATGGGAGGTTGCGCGGCGGAAGGCGGAGGGGAATTCGAGGTTTACGTTTACGGGCATTACCACGGGGAATCCGATTGACTGGGTAAGCATCTTTTCTTCCGTGTGTGCTGTAGGGGTGAAAGGAAAGGGGAGGAATGTTGCTGATCGATCCATATTTTGTGGGGAGGAGCAGGCGATGAAGCGATTCCCGATGATGGGCTTCGACGTCGCCAACGGCTCGGCTACAATCTATGATTCCGGCACGGAGCAGTTCACGGGGACGACGCTCGCGGGCATCGGACAGGCGGTGGTGGGTGTGTTGCTGCATCCTCAAGAGACAGCCAATCGATTTGTGAAGGTCTTGTCGATTCGGACTTGTCAAAACGAGTTGCTGGAGGCTTTCCAGAGAGCGACGGGGCACACCTGGACGGTGCAGCGGGACACCACGCAGAGGCTGGTGGCAAGTGGAAAGAGGCATTTCCAGGCCGGGGTGGGGAGTTGGAGGCTCGAACTGGTGGTCGCGCAGATGTTTGACGAGGGCCAGGCGCGCTGTCTTGTGGCGCCTTCTTGGGTGGAATCGGATTCCCCGTTGTTGGGGGTGATGGAGGAGAGAGTGGATGATGTGGTGGCTAAGGTGTTGCAGATGTGAATCATTGAATTAGTAGTGAAGGTATACAGGGTACCTCACCTACAGTATGGGGGAATCTGGTCTTTCTTTCGAATCAGACATTGTAGAGGAGCAATTGATACCTGCTAAGGCCCAATTTGGATAAATTTAAGTTCATGCGAGACGAGCCAACGAATCAGCATTATTCCAGTGACAAAGGGTCTAGAAATGCAGTAAGTGCGTGCATTTTATCCTGCCATGTGGGGATCGTGGACTCATATCTCGTATTCCCCACCGGAGGCGCTGGACCTGGTTTGTAATAACAGAATCCTTTGTGATGACTACAGTTGTTAACTTGACTATGGCCCTATACTGTCATGATTGAGTGTCAACAATTGAGTATCATGAATGAGACACATATACTTTAAAAATCATTCAAGCTGCTTCTACAACTTGATCCACCGCCCCATCCACTCATGCACAATGGCCTTAGCCTCGTCCACCAGCCCCAAATCCAACAGCAACTGCGTCGTACCACGCACAGCCGAGTCCAACGCCGAAAAGATCCACGCATGGGTATAGCTGGTGTGCTCCCCAATGAAAATCGTCTTGAACTCCGTCTGGTAGTAAGCAGGGAGATACAGCTCCTGCTGCCCGACTAACGGATCCGCCCACGCACCAGCCTGGTGCTGATCGACCTCCCAACACTGGCGATCATAGATGCCGGTGAACTGCTCCGCCGCAACCGCCCCATGCACTTCCACCATCGTGCGCTGGACCAGCGCGACGTGCTCCTCCTCGCTGAGCGCCACCGTCGAGCGCGCCTCGGTGCCGGAGATATACGAAGCCAGAATCACCCCGGGTCCGGTGCCGTTCAAGTTGTACGACGGGTAGCAGACGCTGCCCACCCCGGCCACGTCGACCGAGCCACAGCCACCGAAGATCGGCGCGTCCAGATGCTCCCAGAAGCGCGTCTGATACAGCAACGCCATCTTGCACGCCGGATCGTAGTTCAGCGTCGAGATGGCGCGGCTGAGCAACGACGAGTACCGCGGTAACTCCCAAAGACGCACTTTGCTGAACGGCGCCGCGACGACTGCGTAATCATATTCCTCGGTCGTGGGAGTCATCGCAAACAAGTCGTCCCGCCAGGAGACGCCAATCTTCCCGGAGGTCTCGTTATAAGTGAGTCCGCTGATCGTGCGGTTCAGAGTCAGGCGGTCGGAAACGTGGGGATAGAAGGCACGGGGCAGGGATTCAAGACCCTTGTCGATCGTGCGCCATTCAGTGGCAGCAAAGTATACATCATCATACAAGTCGCCCCAGATCGGAGTATCGGTCGTGCCAGCGACATAGTCGGTGATGTTGGCGTTGTAGCCCAGCGCATATTGCAGGTACCCGGCCTCAGACCAATGGAACATGTTGTTGTCCACCGCCCATCGATGCATCTTGTACATGTTGGCGGCAATCTGACCCACGGTCTCACGCGAGGTGATCGTTGTGTAATTGTCGTAGGCAGCCTCAGCGTCCGCAACCGCCGTGGCGTTGGACGAGGCCGCCGTGTAGACCAAGGAGGAGTTGGCCGCGACGTCGGCAGCCGTGGGGATGCGGCCGTCAGGAAGACGAACACCCCCCGAATCAGCGGGTACGTTGGGCGTGCTCTGATACCAAGGGATGAAATTGACCTGAAGCTCGGGCTTATCGACGTTCAGCTGATTCAACACGCCGGCCAGCTGAAACACCATGCGGTGGTCCATGATCTCGAGCGTCTCGTTCGTGTCGGAGTACGTGATGCTCACGGGGAAGCGCATCGGGCCCATTTCTTGGTACTGATACTGATCAGGACGAGTGTTGTTGAGGTATTTGGTGCGAATGCGCCCGCCGATTCTTCCCGACGATTCATAGATGTGCCAGTCATGGATGCCGACCGACTCGAGCAGCAAGCTTGTCATCAAGCCAGACATGCCACCACCCAGGATAGCCACCGAGGTGTTCTTCGCCTTCGCGACCAAGGCTGCCTCCTCGGACTTGGACTTCATGTATGCGACCCCATCAAACCATGGGCCTTCCATATCTGCCACATCTGCGATGCTCTCCCGTTTGTCTACACGCCGCTTGGCTATTGAGACCGGTGAGGAGCGGCCGACAAGAGACGTCCCGGAGAACGCATGCAAACATTGCAGATGAGGAGCGTCGGACGGAGTGATCCAGACCAGTCGCGCGGGTCGGGCATCCCGTTGCACCCGCACGCTGGTGACCTCGTGGTGGCTCTGGTAGGGGTCTCGAAGAGTGCAGTCTCCATAGACGACACGCAGATGGCCTTCAAAGTCAGGGTCGAGGAAGTCCAGGTGAATGTTGTGCAAGGAGTCTGCGGTGACGTCGACCAGATCCCTGAATCGGACGAGGTCGAAATCGAGCTCTCGCTTAACGACCCCAGCATAACCGATGCCCGCGACCGCGAGACTCAACAAGAATGGCCTGAGATACCCCTTCATTGTCTGTTTTCGGCTGACGACTCAAGATTATCGAGGGCGCGCTGGGCGTTGCGTTGCTGTCTGAAGTCCATGGTCTCAACCCTCCGCATCTCAGGCTTTATACATCATCCTCTGAACCTGAGGCGCCCTGCTGGCTCTGCCCGTTATCAGTTCCACTTGACTCCGGAATCGGTGACGCAACGAAACTGGGGCAGTCTCGCTGAATTGATTAAGGCGCGCCCTTGAGCGCCATGACTTTGTGGAGAGTCTCCTCGTCTCGGTGCTCTAAGCGAGGTGCGGTGCATACTCTTTCCAGACGCCCAGTCTTTGGATGGGTGATCCTTATCTCGCTTCGCCTAGTCTTGCCATTGAAAGTCCCATGGCACCGATAGACCCCGCGCGGGGGAGAAGCAGAGAAGGCGGGATACTGGTTGTGTGGGATCATCATCCCTGACGTATGCTGGACTATGGGTGAGATAACGGCTGAATGCCGAAGTGCCGATATCTCGAGGCGTGCCTGGACAGCGGCGGGAGATCCTTATCTTGACGAGGAGCCAAGCACACGTGCTGAGACTGACTCTTGGCAGCGAAGATAAGTCGGCAATTCGGGAGGAGAGGGAAGATGTCTCCAAGGAGTAGATTCGACGAGACGTGCAGTGGTCGTGAAGTTCTTATCTTCATTTGAGGTTGTGGTGGAGGAGAAATAATGATTTGGACGAAGGCGGGGGAGATGGACAGATCATGTGACCAACAACACAGGACAGACTGATCATATCTATCAGTAACATTGATCTGTTCTCTCATCTGCTGTTACGCTAGTATGTTGATATGGTTGATCGTCTGGCTGGTTGTTGATACTAAGTACTTGGTAACTTGAAGTCAGTTAATCTGTACAGTCCCAAACCGTGAGCAAGATATAGATCCAAAAGACTGGCCAGCCGCCGCAAATACTGCCAAAAAGAAAAGTCTCAGGTATCACCCCGTTCATTCACTGACTTCTCTACAAAATACATCAATTAACCTAAATACAAGACGGATGAAATGTCGAAGGTGGCTGCCAGCGCACTCCGTCTCTTTTGATGCCTGAGGCGTCATATAAAGGCGGTGGGCCGGTCGCGTCTTATTCTGCCACTTCTTTTCTTTCCATCTTTTCATCTCTCGTACTTCAACTTCTATCCACAGCATCCACAATCTATGAGCACGACTCCTGGTACAACTTGCTCTTGCTTGGAGCCACCTGAGCCACTGAGGCCAATAGCCGAAAATGTCAAGAACCACCATCTCCACCTGCAGCTCCATAGCGAACCAACTGCGCAGCTCCACCGCTACCGGCGAGTCCACTCCATACTGATGCAACGGCTTGGTGGAGGTGGCATAATGTCCGTCACCTAATGTCAACCCTAATGAAATCACTGCAGTGCACGTTGGAGTCCTTAAAAGACATTGAAAGGACGGGTGTACGCCGTCGGACGAGTGTGGCTGCAGCGCGCGCTGGGTTTCTCTCCCTGCCGTGTTTGACTGCAGGGGATGCGCTGGCTGGCAGTAAAGCAGTCCAGGAGTGAGTAAGTAGGTAAGGATTGTAGCTGAGTAGCAGTAAGTACTAGTAGCTATGATCGGCTGCAGGACGCACTTCGTAATAATGTTTATCTCTTCATTGCATCCTGACACGACAGCAGGCTGTGCACTCACTCGCCTCGACTCCGTATTTCTCCCGTCTGCTTGACTTGATATGCAGCACGCATCGTCAAACACACGGTCATGCTACATCATGTTTCAAGGTCCGCAGCCTGACACGATACGGAAGAGTTGCAACACTGTATTACCTCTGGGCCGCGATGCAGACCCGGAACTGGCACTGGGTCTCAAGCCTTGAACAGCACCCCCTACACAACCACCACCACAGGTAACATAAAGAGCCAGCAGCGTGAGATTCCCCCAGTGGTAGACGCCTTAGAATACTCGACATGCCATCGCGTACCACCGTCTCGGTGGCCCAGTACCTGTTCGCCCGTCTCAGGGAAATCGGCATCCGCTCCGTCCACGGGGTGCCGGGCGACTACAATCTGCTCTCGCTGGACTACGTCTCCAAGGCGGGTCTGCGCTGGATTGGGAATTGCAATGAGTTGAATGCTGGTAATCCCCCCCCCTTTGTCCGTTTGCCGCTTTTCCACCGGTGGGATTTTACACGCACAGCGGGCTGTTGTAACCCGCGGTAGGTGCTCGCACTGCAACTCTTTCCTTGGCGGTGCTGGACATGCACAGCACTCCCTGTTACCATTCACCCCCAGCATCCCACTAACCACAACGACAGGCTACGCAGCCGATGGCTACGCGCGCGTCCACGGGATCTCCGCCCTGATGACCGTCGCAGGCGTCGGGGAGCTATCGGCCGCCAACGCCATCGCCGGGGCGTATGCGGAGTACATCCCAATCCTACATATTGTGGGGCAGCCGAGTCTGCGGTCCCAGAGGCAACGAAAACTGCTGCATCACTCGCTGGGGGACGGGGATTTCGAGCGGCTGGGGCAGATGACGCAGGGCACTTTGTCGAAGAGCGTGCAGCTGCGGTGCGCGAAGCAGGCGCCGGGGATGATCGACTCGGCGATTACCCACTGCTGGAGGAGTAGTAGGCCTGTTTCGATCGTACTGCCGGTGGATATGGTGCGGGAGGCTGTGTCGGAGGAGGGGCTGTTGCGGCCGCTGGATGTGCATGGCTCTGCAGAGCAGAAGGGAGTGGCGGAAGAGCGGGTGGCGGATGCGGTGCTGGCTGCGCTGCGGACGGCGAAACGGCCAGTTCTCTTGGTCGGGGGGTACAATGTGCGCTTCACGAAGCAAAGGGAGGTGGTGGAGCTGGCGGAGGCGTTTGGATTGCCGGTGTTCCTGTCTGCGTCGGGGCGAGGAATCATCGACGAGGAGCACCCCTGCTTCCATGGGCTGTACCTGGGGGACTGTTCCGACCTGTATACAGCGCAGACGGTGCGCTCGGCGGATTTGATCATTTCTGTGGGCAACATCCATTCGGATCTGAACGTCGCCTCCGCCTCGTGGGAGTTTGATCCGCGGAAGATGATTGAGATTCGAGATGGGCTCATGCAGGTCCAGGGCAAGGCCTACCACGGGCCGAACCCATTGGGCGTTCTCCGATCTCTTATAGAGCGGACAGAAGAGCTGGACCGGCTGGGAATGCACAAGAGCATGGTCGCGGTGCAGCCGACCAGTACGACCCAAATCGACGCAGCCAGGATCCCGCCTACGCAGGTCGCTCGAGAGCCAGGCGGCATGATGCACGGGGTCTTGCGACGCATGTCCCATACGCTGAGCTACAGGGTAGAGACGGCGGCTCTGACGCACGACTGGCTATGGCCGACGCTGAGCGGGTGGCTTCGACCCGGAGATACGGTCATCGCCGAGACAGGCACCTCGAATTTCGGGATCTGGTCGACGCGATTCCCCCGCGACGTGACATATATCAGTCAATACGTGTGGGCCAGCGTGGGCTACTCTTTGGGGGCCTGCCAGGGGGCCGCCGCGGCCGTGCAGGATTCAGCTGACCCCAAACGAGAGACGGTCCTCTTCATCGGTGACGGCAGCTTTCAATTCACCTGTCAGGAGCTGAGCACGATCGTCAAACACCAGCTCACGCCAATCATATAAGTTGGATCGATCAGATCATCGACCGGGACACTTTTTCAGCCCCGAAGACTAAATCCTTGCAGTTTTGTGATCTGCAACAAAGGATACACCGTGGAGCGTCTGATTCACGGTTGGCATGAGTCGTATAACGATGTCCAGGAATGGAAATATCGGAAGCTTCTCGAGGTGTTTGGCGCGGAGCCCGGATCGTATCAGGCATATCAGATCCGCACACGGGGGGAGCTGGTCTCGCTTCTGCAGGATCCTGCTTTCAATAAAGGCGAGACGCTTCGGGTGAGTCGATTGTGTTGGTTCTTGACCGATCGATGGCCACTCGCTGAGGGTGCTGACCATCGTGCATAGTTTGTCGAGTTGCATTTGGATCAGAATGACGCGCCTACGGAGCTGAAGACTCTCACGCAGCAGCTAGTCACACGGGATCTACCACCGGAGAAGCAAGGGACTGCTGAACCAGACTGATGGGTCAGGATGATGGATCATGAAGCTGAAGATGTCGATGTAGTACTTCGTAGTTCGATCGACCGCACAAAACAGTGAGGCCATCGGGCCCAAATGATGGATGCACGAAGTAATGCCAAATCACCCCTTGTATTACCGTGGAACAAACGGAGTAAATGAAGTAAATGTCGCTCAGCGGCACATGGATGCGCAATGCATGGATTCCACTGCATGACTTGGCCCTGCTGCAAACGAATCCAGCATGATCCCTCCCAGGAAATCCAGTATGCCAATGGTGGCACTGCCGACCGATAGCAACTTTGGTTTCTCGTCTACCGAGGCAGCCCTCCCTGGTTTCTCCCTAGTACCACCCACCCAGTCCCTCATAAACCCTCCTGTTATCGCGATGGAGGAGCTGTCAATCGTTCACGGTCCTCAAGAGCCCGCCCTTTGGTCCAAAACCCTGGGCCAACTGATCGAGGAGCAGGCACGACGCCACGGCGATCGAACGGCACTGGTGAGCCCATGGCAGGAGAAGCGATTGTCCTTCCGCGAGCTGGCGGAGAGCAGCAAGGCGCTGGCTTGTGCCATGGTGCGCGCGGGGTTGCGCCTGGGAGACTGCCTTGCTGTTCTGGCTGGCAATCGCTATGAGTACATCCAGGTGTTCCTGGCGGGGGCGAGGATCGGATGCCCTGTGCTGCCCTTGAATAACGCATACACTCCGGCGGAGGTGTATCGCGCAGTGCAGAGAAGTTGTGCGTAACATCATTTCCTGCATTGGACTGTCACTGAGAGCGCGCTGCTAAGGAAACAACCACAGCGACTAGGTTCCTTTTCATCTCGTCACAGATCGGTCCCCGCAGCTTGTCGGCACATCTGGAGAACCTGCTGTCGCCGTTATCGCAGTGCAATTTGGCCGAGCTCAAGGGCCTCGTATGCTTTGACAGGGCAGGGCCATTCACGGAGCCACACGTTCATAGCTACGGTTCGTTTATGGCGTCGGGCGATACTGCAGACGACACCGAGGATTTCTTGCAGGCAGCAGAGCGGATAGTGCGGTTGTCGGATAATCTCAGCTATCAATTCACATCCGGGACCAGCGGAGAGCCGAAATTGTCCATGCTCACACACCGGTATATGCTCCTGACAAGGATGGAGTCGTTTGTACTGCACTGACACGCTGCAGGGGCCTGATCAACAACGCTCGCCTGGTCGGCGATGCGATACGGTTGACCCGCGACGACATCGTTTGCTGCCCACCTCCATTGTTCCATACCTTCGGTCTAGTCCTCGGCTTCCTGAACGCATTCAGCCACGGTAGCGCGATCGTCTTCCCATCGGACCACTTCCATGCGGAAAGCGTCATTGACGCAGTGTTCCAGGAAAAGGCGACCGCCCTTCTGGGGGTACCGACCATGTTTGTAGCCGAGCTCGAAGCCTGTGCAGCTAAGAAGCTTGACATCACGACTGTGCGCACCGGACTGGCGGGGGGGTCTCCGGTTTTCTGAGACGCTGCTCAGTCGCTTGGAAGAGAGATTCGGGGTGAAAGGCATGTTGATTGCCTATGGCATGACTGAGACAAGCCCTGTGACGTTCATGACCTCATTGGATGACGCCCGAGATAAAGCGATGACTAGCCTGGGCAGGGTATTGCCTCATACCTCAGCCAAGGTGATTCGTCCCGATGGGACTATCGCTCGGCGCGGAGAGAGTGGAGAATTGTGTACGAGCGGCTACGGGCTCCAGAAAGGATACTTCGAAAACGAAGCAAAGACCAAGGAGGCCATGCGCCGGGATGCAGATGGGAGGCTGTGGATGCATACAGGTGATCAGTGCTATATCGACAATGAGGACTACTGTCACATCAGTGGCAGGATCAAGGATGTTATCATCAGAGGTGAGTCGACTACCAATCCCCGCACACCGTATAGAGTCTGACCAGGCCAGGCGGTGAGAACATGTTTCCCCTTGAGATTGAGGAACGTCTCCTTCTTCATCCTGCTATCGCAGAGGCAAGCGTGGTGGGGGTTGCAGATCCAAAATACGGCGAAGTAGTGGGTTGCTTCCTCAAGTTGACCCGCGGACACCACAAGCCACAAGACCAGGACCTGCGGGATTGGGTGCGCGTGGAATTAAGCTGGCACAAAGCTCCCCAGCATGTCTTCTGGATCAGAGAGGAAGGAGTCTGTGCTGACTTTCCCAAGACTGCTAGTGGGAAGCACCAAAAGCACATCATGAAGGAGATTGCAAACACATTCTTGTCGAAGAAAGACTTGGGCAAAGGAAGATTGTCATTCCGGCTGCAGCTGATATCTCTATTCGGGTTGTCGGTGTGTTTGATTCCTGTTGCTGTGTATCTCTCGACTTTAGTATAATTCCTATCAATGACCGTGACATTTGTGGTCCAATGCTTTGTCGTGTGGACAGACTGTGTTCCTGATCCGACTTCATTCACCCCACAATTGACCCCACGTTTCCCAGAAGTGGAGAGCGGAAGATTCATCTAATAGTGCATCGACCAGATTGTTCATGTCTATTCCCAATTCTGCATTGACATCGGTTACCGGAAGCTGAGATGTCGGGCTGGGGAGAAATAGGTGCTGCAGCAGAGGCGGGAAGCGAAGCATTTGGGGACTCTTCGGCATGGCTCACGCAGACCGGCTGAATGGCTCTGGCTAATATCCCGCGGTGATGAATGCGACAGTGTAGACCTTCTAAACTCCTCCATGACCATCATGCAAACGTTGAGCTTGTTGAGCCGAAGACATTGACCTTTCGACCGGATGATCCACAACACATTCCGCATCGTCCTGGCCGCAGCGGATGCAGGGAACACCAGTGACATTGATCCAGGGGTTGGCGCGCACCCTCTTGCGACACTTCACGTAGGGTGGATACCTGGTGAAGCCGGATTTGATGTGAGTCATGCGCAATAGCTTCGATGCGCCCACCGAGACCAGAAGGGTACCAATGCCGGTTGCAGCAGCAAACCCAGTCCAGAACCCCCCGGTGTTTGCAAGTGCATGGGGCGAAGGAGCCCAGTGCAAGATACTCCGACGCTCCGGAAGCGCCGTCCATCGCGCAGGCAAGGCAGCTCGAGCCTGGAGGATGTAGTACAACCTCACTGCTGCACCGCCGACGGGGATCGGGGCCAGGGCTGTGTAAATACATATGAATGCTGGCTTCCGCGGGGGCGAGGGCGGTGCAGGGCTCGTCGACTGCATCAATCGCACGGCTGCCTCTTTCACGGTCATGCATACCTCGGAATGGCCAATGTTCTCATACGCCTTCGTCGCATCCAGTCCAGGCATTACCTTTTCCACGAATTGGGATCCACAAATTGTCTCTCGACTTGTGAGATGCCATCTAGTCTGAGGTGAAATGCGGCAGGGCCTGCATTGTGAGAAGAATCACAGTACATAACGTGGAAGCGTCTGAGGGTTGAAGGTGAAGGTCAGACAGCACCTGCCGCGTGATCCTTAAAGATGTGCGTCAGCGAATTCTCCCATACTTATACAGCGCGGTTGAGATGGAAATGTATTTGTGATTATTTAATCCACTTCCTCTGTCAACATGTCCAGATGGCCCATACGTACTTTGCCATTGTCGAGGGTGTACAGTATTACCGTGATGCCAGAGTCACGAGACCAGATGCGTACCCTAATTTGAATTCAGACAACGAGCTCAACGACATCCGCCCCGTAGATCAAGAGGGTTTTAGGCAAGACAATACGGCCCTGTAACGGGAAGTACTCACCATTTTCCATCTTGTCTAAGGGGTAGTCGGCCTCGGAGGAGATTGACGCGATATGGGAGGAGATGTTTATTAAAGGCCGGATGCTGCCGTGCAGGATGATGGACTGTGAGTTCTCACTGTTGCTCCTTCTGCCCACACTTCCCTCTTTCTTGATCCTACTTACATCTCATGTTTCTAGAAGTGGGCCTCGACACTGTCGCCTGCATCGAACAACATTACATCCACGAACGGGGCCTCTCACCCGAACAGACAGTCGACTACCTGACCACAAACTACGTCTCCACAGGCAAACTAGGCGCGAAATGCGCCCAGGGCGGGTTCTACCTCTCACCCTCTACGACCACTAGCAAGGACGAACGCCGCCTCGCTGTCAAGACCTGAAATGTCAAGATTCACGATATTTGTGTAAGGAGACTGGATGGGGGATCTCCCGTGACGGAAGGGTATCAAACCTGGTTGAGGACAAGAATATTATGAGCCCAGCCAATTTGACCCTTTACAGTGACCGACCTACCATGCGGCTTGCACAGGTGTGAATTCCACAAATGGAAGTGAATCAATCTAAGGAAGCAATTACGTACCGGATGCTGCTATGACTGAAATATTTGATGACTGTGAGGATATGATGTGCATGGGTGACACTGTTCTCTCGCTGGCACGCTCCGAGAAGCTACATATAAAGAGATTGACTCGTTGAACGGATAAGCCACGACCAACACGTGCCCTACTTGGGGTGTCGCACTGTCCTGTGCACTCCTATCCTATGGTCTGTAATGGGAGCGTGATAGAAGGTTTATTTCTGCTTCATTCTGCCTATCTCAGGATAACTACCTACAGTCAATGACCAAAGTGGTGAGGTACCCGACCAATTTTAGGAGGTCCAGTGGCTCCGTCAGTTTGTAATGTGAGCAGACAAAGATCCTATCGTTTTTATGGCAACAAGCTATATTGCTGATAATCTTCGATCCTATCATCTCCGTGAAGGAGCGGTACTGCTGATAATCTCCGCATATCGCTTTGATACGTGCTTGTCCAAGGATCTACGCGCGGTATACTCCATCTATCCAGCCACTGAAAACGATATAACTAGACACTCCAACCCATCAACGCCCGATAGCATTAAGCCACTAAATCGAACACCTCGTGTCCAATCCTGCGAGATCCAGTTAATCCACGCACCAGCAATGGCTGCACCCACCTCCTTTCCACTCTTCGGCCAACTGCCCCCCGAGCTGCGCCAGATGATCTGGGCATTCTCTCTTCCCGACATCCCCGCCGAGATTGACAAATGGAGCACAATATGTCCCATCCTAGGCGACGATGCCGATCAGCTGCACAAGTTGCTGCGAGCGCCTCGGATGGTAACGCTACGCATCCCCGGACTGATTTGGGTCAACCACGAGGCGCGCACCTTCGCGCAAAAGTGGATGCAACGCAAAGGATACCGCTGGTTTCCCCCCTGGCCGCGGGCTACTCCTGCTGGCGGCCACCCCAAGATTCACAACGATCCCTTTAAACCCTTCGACCGCGACTCCCAGGAGTTTCTCTGCCGATGCGTCGACGGGCCGACATTCCTCCACTACGACCCCATCTCGTTCATGTCGCCCAGCCACTACGAGCTCCTGCTGCCGGCGGGGCTTAGCCCTTTTGCCAATCGGGCAGAAACACGCCTGGCCGTTCCACTGGCGCTTCTGGAAAGGCATCCCGACGCTCTAAAGATGCTGTTCCATCACTATCTACTCCTGCACACCATTGTCGTGGTCCTGCCTCCGTACCCGGCGGAGGCAAACGAGACGACTTGCGATGGGTGGTGGACGGTCAAACTGCGCGAATGGGGCGAGGCAAGGCGTCTGGAGTATCATCGTGACTCCCAGCTTTCTCACGCGGAATGGGTGGTGCAGGGAGCCACCGACATCGGAGAGGAGGAGTGTAGCCTCATCGAGGAGGCGTTCAAGCAAGCATGGGATAGCCCATATTTCCCATGTACTGAGAGCCGAGGAATGAACTTGAGTATGTATGGCGATGCTTGTGTGATCCCTGTTCGTGCCGTGCACAAGACACGGTGGCGATTGCAAAAACCCAAGCCTCCTCGTCCAGAGAGCGAGGATTGAAGCGTATACGGCAACTGACCATTCAGTAGACTAATTGTGAATGGCTTGACTGCGCCTCTGAATTTCATAGAAATCTTGATCCAGTTTGTCCCTACCTTACCAACACTAACAGAAGTTACCAGAGGTGGTAAATGTATCACGTATTGGTACTTTACGCCATGAAGACCAGATGAGGCACTCCTTCCACCCTAAAATCCTAGACTGTCGTGCCCTTCTTTCTCCTGTACTCCACGACAAGCACTAGACTTCCACACTTCCTCATCAGTCTTAGCATCCTGTACACCCACAAAGATCGTTCATCATGCATCAAAAAGAACTCAGAGAATATCCTTGAATCCACAGTCATCAGTCTCATCACGGCTGCTGTATCACCTTTCTACATCTGGTTGCTCTCCAGGAAGACATCAGAGATATATAACTCTTAGTAGCCAACAATGTATCCCAGTAATGCTAGACAGGGTACGAAGTTAGGGTAACCTCCGTTGTCCCCAACGATATCTGATACCATCCCCTACTCGGTCTTTCGCTCCAACCGCACGGTAAAATGCCGCAACACCGGCTTCTCCTCCACGATCCTCACCCCTGCCCTGATCTCGGACCGACGATGGTACAGATCGATTAACGCCTGCGCCACATACTCCAGATGGTCATTGCTATACACCCTCCTCGGAATCGCCAGCCGCAGCCACTCCGTCTCGGCGAAACGCTCCTCGCCGGACTCCGGGTCGCGGCCGTTCAGCAAAGTCCCAATCTCGACTCCTCGCACCCCAGCCTCGAGGTACAGCTCAACCGCCAACGTCTGCGCGACATACTCCTCCCTCGGCACCTCAGGCAAGAACCGGCTCGCATCCACGAGAACCGCATGCCCCCCCACCGGCTGCTGGATCGGAACCCCGGCATCAATCAACCGCTGCCCGAACCGCTGGACCTGTCCGATGCGCGAGGCCAGATAATCCGCCGAGATGACCTCCTCCAACCCCACCGCCAGCGCCGCCAGATCCCTCCCCGCCAGACCGCCATACGTGCGGAATCCCTCGAACAGAATCACATACTCGGTCGCCTGATCGAACCACTCCCGATGCCGCGTCGCCAGGAACCCCCCGATGTTGACCAGCCCATCCTTCTTCGCGCTCATGACCATCGCGTCCGCCATCCCCAACATCTGGCGCGTGATGTCGCGGAGGGAGGTGTCCCGATACCCCGGCTCGCGCTGCTGGATGAACCAGGCGTTCTCGGCGAACCGCGCGGCGTCGACAACCAGCGGCTTGTGGTAACGGTCTGCCAGCGCCTTCACGGCGGCGATATTGGCCAGACTGACCGGTTGTCCGCCCGTGGTGTTGCAGGTGATCGTCAAGAGGATGAACGGGACGCGCGCGTGGGATTCCTGCAGAATGTCCCGCAGCATGTCGAGGTTCATGTTGCCCTTGAACGGGTTGGTGTCGGTCACATCGTAGGCGCCGGACGAGAGACAGTCCACGGCCGCGGCCTTGCGGAACTCGATGTGCGCGCGCGTGGTGTCGAAGTGCGAGTTGGCGGGGACGAGCTGGTCCTCGTGCACGAGGACGGAGAAGAGCGCGTTCTCTGCGGCGCGGCCCTGGTGCACGGGGAGGAGGTATTCCAGGCCGAAGAGGTCCTGCACGACCTCGTGCAGCGCGTGGAAGGAGGTGGAGCCCGCGTAGGACTCGTCGCCCGACATGATCGCCGCCCATTGTCGGTCGCTCATGGCGCCGGTGCCGCTGTCAGTGAGGAGGTCGATGAAGACGCGGTCGCTGGGGAGGGTGAAGAGGTTGAAGCCGGCCTCTTCGATCCATTGCTGGCGCTGGTCGCGGGTCGAGGGGCGGATATGTTCGACGGTTTTGACGCGCCAGGTTTCGGGGGTGGCGGTGTTGGGCATTGTGGGTTGTGGTGACGGGGTAAAGGGGTGCAATTGATCTTGTGCGCCGAGAGACGTGGTGAAGTTAGGGTTGGGGGAGTCGTTCTGTTGGGCATTCTCTTATATGCTCCAGCTCTCCGGGCAAGACAGGCGTCGACAGGTAAGAGCTGAGACATGCTCCAAGCGGCTCAACTGCAGCTAGCAGCCCAGAATTGTAATTCACCAGCGCTTCAAGAGTCTCACACCAAACTTGGTGCTGAATTCCTGTTTTCGAGGTTAGGTTCTGCAGGTCTGCTGCCCACTTGAGAAGAGGAGGAATGCCCTGATGATGTGCCACCGCCATTTCCCGGGCTGCCAAACGTCTTTGGCCACATCAATCCAAGGAATAGAGCAGCTCAAATGGAACTTTGAGACAAACAATCATATCACCGTGCATCTCTCAGTTCCCAAAACAACCCCATGCATTTCAGAACCCTGATTCGAGTCTTTGGGCCCTGCAGACCACCCAAAGCGGGGAGATGATGCACCCGAGCCCTGACTTCGTCCGCGACGTGCAGCAGCAACTGTTCCCACACCGAGCTTTTCGACTGGATGACTTGAATGTCAGTACAGCAGCCTGAATCACATCCCGTCCGAGTGAATTGGCTGAGATTAATCCCCGCCGCTTACATCACTTCCAGCTCTGCGATGCTAGATCCACTACACGAGTGGCAGCTGGTCCCGGATACTCACGGAATTCTTGCTGTCGGATATAGAAGGAGTATGGTAGATTGCTTTTCAACCGTAAGACTGCATGTCTGGGGTCGGTGTCGCTTCTGAGAGGGTAGAGGCTATTTCTGTGGTCGACTGCCATCTCACCTTTTTTGCTTTGCCTTCGATTAATGTTATCCCAAGAGCAAACGCCTACTGCGACTGTTTCCAAAAGAGAACTGCACTTAGTAATCCGTGAATATAACTACAGAATGTGCTTGTGAATGGGCAAGAGGAAGAGTCGTACACATCTAATATCACATTATATCGTTCTATCTATCTATCATTACACCTAACATTTATAACACACATGACAGGTTCATAACCAGGCACAACACCTACAACCGCACAAAGCGCTTGCCCATGCTGCGCTTCTTGAGCAGGGCACCAGCCTCCTCGAGAGCCTGGGCACGGCCCGGACCGTAGTCGGGCGTGGCACCGAGGGTGCCGAAAATGTCACCGATGTAGTTGCGGGGCTGGATGCCGGCGGCGAAGGTGCTGTTCCAGTTCGCGAGGATCCCCTCGACGATCTTGACCCCAGCGTTGTACAGGTTCTCGACGGCGGGCTCGAAAGAACCCTGGGTGGAGTACAGCAGGTTCTCGCGGGCGGTCTCGCCGGGGTAGGGACGGTCGAAGTCCGAGCCAGTGCGCATGACGATGATGCGCGAGAAGTCGGTCAGGTTGTGCTTGGAGGCCCGGACGAGCGCCTCCAGGGTGGCGTTGTCCTCCTGGGCGGTGGTGCAGTACTCGCCGGTGCCGTTGGTCCAGACCTTGGTGGTGTTGGCAAAGGCCTCGCCCAGCAGGCGGCCGCTGAAGTAGACATCGCTGGTGGTCACGTCGCACAGGCGGACGGTGGGGCCCACGGTGCCGGCCTTGTAGATGTCGCCCTCCGCCGTCGCGTACTTGGCACGGTAGGCCTTGGCGTCGTCGCTGTCGGCCAGGGTAGCGTTGCGGGCGAAGTTGGCGGCGATCTTGCGCAGCTCGTCGTTCACCTCAAACACCTCCGTCCCGTAGATGCTGGTGGGGTACTGGTTGGGGTAGTATCCACCCTGGGGGAAGTAGCCCGTGGTGGCGTTGGCGGGCATCTCGCGCATGTCGATCTCATACTGCAGAGCGACCTGGATGGCGAAGCGGGCAAAGGTCACATCGCAGATGCTGGCACTCTCGGGGTTGACCCCGGCAATACCGGCGACGAGGAAGTAGGTCTTGGTCAGGTCGAAGAGGGGGTTGAAGACGACCGAGGCGACGGTGATGGCAGCGTTGATCTCGGATTCACCAGTGATGAGCTGGCAGATGCTGTGATCGGCCGTGCAATGAACATCGGGGAAGGCGGGAGAAGCGCCAGGGATGGTGATGTTGTGAGCCAACAGGTCGAACTCGGGGATACCCCACCAGATCTCAGCCTCGGGTGCAAACTGTGGTTATGGTGAGCTTGGAATCCTGCAGCGATGGAGGTGGAGGGCATACCATAGACACGATGAACACCTTGGGGGCGATCTTGCCCGGGGCAGGGCTCACGGCAACATCGCGGGGCTGCTGGACAGGAACCGAGCGAGCCGCCGCCAGGGAAGACAAGCAGCTGCCGGCGAGCACGAGGCCCGTCGTGACGGATTGGAGAAGCTGCATCTTGTGCGCGTTTGGAATTGGGAGAGAGCACACTTCCTTCCCACCCAGCCGGCGCACAACACCCTCTTATATAGAGTCATGGCTGGTCCCAAAAAAAAAAATAATCCAGGAACTGGCATAGGAGCAGTCGGAAAGCACCGCTGAATCCACCGGCAGGAAAAATTGGGGAGTATTATCCATAGACGGGGGCTACTTGGGTTAACTTGGAAAGATCAGCGCTGATAGCGACCGGCAGTCGAAGCAGTTTATTCGACAAGCCAATGATCATCGTGGTATTCGGTCCCAAACCAGCCTTCTGGCTGAAGCATCCCCACTTCTAACGTGATTCGGCCAAGCCTCTTCGCTTTCGAGCTCCCTTCCATGGGTCCACTATTGCCATGCTGCAGAAGTTTGAAGCGATCTTCCACAACACCAGCCTCCTTGCGTGAATACTGTGTAGCTAGTAGTTGCATCCTGATGCACAGATGAGATGACGGCGATGAGTTCCCAACTCATGCAGGAACCGATCGGATGTCTCCGATGGATGATAGGGGACGGTCGATGATAAGATGATGAAAGTCGTGCCTGAGGACGAGGGATGTGGGATAAGCCCACTCGTCAGTCTTGTGCGGTGGAGCTTGGTTTATCTGGCTCTTATCGCATGCACCTTCACCCTCCAGTCAGAAAGAAGGTCAGTTATCGGCGTCCCACCGGGCTTGTGTGGGGACTCCTCCTCTGCCCCGGCCGAGCAAGATATCAGCAGGGTGAAGGCATTATCAAGGTGTGTCTTGGTCGGAGGTGGCCGCTTCCTGCATGACAGTCAGGGCGAGAGTCAGAGGAGATGGCCAGAAGGCGGGGAAGTGGATAAATCGAACCGCAATGGAGGGGAAAAGGTTCGAGACGAAGAATTAAGATTCTTTCTCGAAGGTTTCTCTTCCCCCCATATGGCGCGTGACCTGCGATAGAGGATGCGCGGGACCCATGGAAAAAATCGTGAGCCTTTTTTGCAGCGATGGGACTCATTCCCAAGGCATCCGAGATACAGAAGCACCAATGAGGTGGGCTCGCCAGCCTGCTCGGCCCCCTGCTCAAATTTTACTCACTGTCGTCTGTTGAGAGGTCCGTGAACAGGCGTTTGGGTGGTCCATGTGGGCACTACACAGTAGGCAGGCGATTGCGCCTCGATATTACCCAGTCATTCCGCGGTGTAGTTAGTTTGGTTGCGACAATTGGGCGGTCTTGCAGTCCTTGCTTGGCTTTATCTACTGTCGCATGTCGGGATGCATGCGCCGTCATGACTCCCTCTCGGTTACTATTTCACCCACCATCTCGAGGATATGCGAGGCCATCGGTGCTGCTCGACGTCCACAGTCCTCCGAAGTATGTACGAGGAAGTTGCGAAAATTTGCGGTTTTTTGAGGTGATCCCGCACGCTCATGACGATACGTAGATAAGCCGTTCCCAGCGTCCCGAAGGATGAGACTAGCTCGGCCACCGCGCCAAAGCCAGCGGTCCACATGCCACCTAACGTCTTCCAGATTATGCTAATTCGTTCCATTGGTGGAGACTCGGGTGATAGTTCACTGGTGTTCCTTGGGTAACCGCTGTCGCCAAAGTCTTAATTGAGGCTGTCATTCTGGCCGAGGGAAAGGCCAGCCTTGCCGACTGCCTTTCCGCACGGCTGGGATGGACGCTCAGCTTCGGGGATTTCCACGGAGACGGATTATAGAATGTGGTCGGTGTAAGAGCTATAACTAGCGGATTTAAGACAGAATTTAGTTAGCATGGAGGAGTGTGGAGTTGAGGGATGCTTCTGTGCAAGAATGGTACATCTGCGGGAGAGAGCATGGCCAGTCGCCTGCGCAGCCTTGCAGGAGGGCCATTGCGTTTTCGACGATGGAAGTGAGATTGAATAGGAAAGGATCTGCGATTGGCTGGGGTATGCACGATGCAGCGATAGCTTTGTTGTGTAAGTAAATGGGCGATGGAGTACTCCGTCGTGCAGAAGGGGAACGATGGGTTGGTGCCTGACGGATTGGTGTGTATGCCTCAGGCTGCAAACAATAAAGGCAGGCACATGACCGGCGAATGCATGGTTTGCACAATGGATGCAAACATGACAACCGCTGCATACGATGCAACCAAGCATCACCAACCATTCTCGGACTTCCCCTCAATGACAGCTTGCCATCATCCCACCATCCAGTCTATTTTCATTTCGATCTGCATCTCAAATAGATTGCTATCCCATTGTCACTCGTACAGTCATGTCCTCCCTCAACCCCCCCCTGCGTCACCACCCATTCTCCATTTCCCCCATCCTAGCCTGCGTCATCCGGTTCATGCAGATCTCTCCCAGACGCGGACCACCCAAGGGAGGCTGACAGCCATCGTATGTGTGGGATCACGGGAATAGAGAGAAAAGGAGGGGCGTCGTAAGAATAGTTGTTGATTGATTGATTGCAAATGAAAATAGAGGGCGAAGAGACTCGGAGTGTATGCGACGTCATCCACGTGGGGTGCACCGCCCATGACGTCACTTGGGGATTATCTCTTCTCTTGACGTTCATCTTTCCATCTTGTTCCTGACATCTTTAACCTCTTCTCAGCTTCTGGTTCTGTTTTCTTCTTATCCTCTGGTCCACCCTGTCAAAACAAAACACTCTGCGCGCGTTTGGCGATACTCCGACTCAACCCAATCCAACCGAACCGAAACCTCAGTAGGTTCCCCTCCATCCTTCTCCGCACCCTTTAACCCTCCGAGACGCAACCTAACAACAACCAACCAGTACCAAAATGGCCCCCATTCACGACCGCATCCGCGACGACCTCCTCGCAATGGAACGTCGCCTCTGGACAGCCCTCACGTCCGCCGACCCGGGCCCGGAAATCAAGAAGATGTCCAACGACGACGCCAACTTCCTCTTCCCGAAGCGCGATATCCTGACGCTGCAAAGCAAGGACCCGTCCCTCTCCGAGGCCCTGAAGCCTCCCTTCCACCACTTCGAGGAGTACGAGCTGAAGGACGTGCGCGTGCTGATCATCGACCTCATGGCCGGCACGGTCACCTACAAGATCAACGCGCGGCTGCGCGGCAAGATCGAGTTTAATGGCACGGGGTCGACGACGTGGAGTCAGGGGTCGGATGGGGAGTGGCGGATTGTGGTGCATCAGGAGACCTCGTTGGAGTGATCTGGTTTTTTCCCCCGATTTGGTGTGCACGGCTGTAGTGGGGGATGAGAATCGACGGGCGAGACCGTCCCGGCCCCGGTGGACGGCCGGTTGGAGATTGTGTCTGCTTCGCTTCGTACATACTTCCTGCTTGATACTCTTTTCTGTTGTTGACCTTGGACCAACCTAATTTCTGTTTTTCTGCGATCTACGAGGCATTGACGCGCCAGCGCGTTCGGCGGATCGCCGTGTCTATCTGGTTCTGGTTCTGGTTCAAGCTTATTTGCGTGATAATTCTCATTCCTGTTGCATATTTCCCCCGTCAATGTTACTTACGTGTCATGTGTGATGAAATCCGATCTCCTATTACCTTCCATGGTGCCCTGCGCTGAGCTGTCGAAAGAGAACGAGAGAAACGAGACCAGCGGAAACGAACCGCCGGAAAGCCGGGGGCAAATTAGAGCATAGAGCTGAAACTGTACTCTCGATACGCCAACCTCTCCTGGACCATTGAGCAGCAGTATTTAGTCCGTGTAGAAACAATCCCCGACCAGGACTATCCAATCAATTGACCTCGAGCTTTGGTAGAGATCGACGATTCGCAGTCCCCTCTGATTTTGGTTGTGTGTTCAGTTTTACCCGGTAGGGCTGCATAAAGAGTTTACCGGACCAGCCTGCCTATAGTGATCCATACTATACTCCTCCCGCTCACATTACAGGATACAGGAATGGGATCCCGGCTATAGTAGATAGAGTGTAATGATACTTGCTGCTGGAAGAGAGTGCATCGAGGGCGTAAAAGCGAATTGTACAAAAAGAGAAGTCACAACTGAGCAAGCGTATAATGATACAGAATATACTGTGTCTCCATGAATCCTCTTTTGGTATTGTTCAGGTGTTCCTAATGACACGCAATATCCATCCATCCTCAGCGGGAGTCTCTGTGCATGATCCGTCCCTTGCCTCCAGCTCAGCCTCTAGGTACAATTTTGCAGCCACGTTCCTCCAGTGTCGAGAGAATATATGTTAGAGAATAAAAAAATAAGAAAAAAAGAAAGAACAAACATATCCCAAAAGCAAGTCAAGCTAGACGGGATGGGGACGAATAATACCGAAAAAGGAGATATAAACCCAACCAGCAAATCACGACAGAAACAGGAAACAACCAACAAAGAAAAGCAAGTTTCTAAACACCATTCGAGAACCCATCGCCGCCAGCCTCCGTATCAATGCGCATCGCATCCTGCAACCCACACACCTCGAACAGCTTCTTCGGCCCCATCCCCTCCGGCAGCCCGACCACACCATCCTTCTTCAACCGCTCCAGTGCCGCCTTGATTCCCATGTAGGCCGGCGTGATGCAGCAGAAGGAGAAGATCATGATGCGGAAGCCCATCTCCTTGGCCTCCTCGGTGCTGATGACGGGGCCCGCCCCGTTCTCGACCATGTTCAGCAGCAGCGGCCACGGCGCCAGGTCCTGGACCGCCTGGCGCGCCATCTCCTTGGACGTGAACCCCTCCAGCAGGCCCACGTCGCAGCCCAGGTCGCGCGCCGCTTTCAGGCGCTTGATGCACTCGTCGTACCCGTGCTGCTGCAGCGCATCGGTGCGCGCGATCAGCACGATGTCCGACCGCAGTCGCTCCTTCGTGATCTTCGCGGCGCGCAGCCGCGTCAGCCACTCCTCTTGCGAAACGACGCGCTTGCCGGCGAGATGCCCGCAGCGCTTGTTGGCGATCTGGTCTTCGATGTGGAAGCCGGCCACACCGGCTTGGATGTATTGCTGCACGGATTTGGCGACGAAGAGGGGGCCTATTCGGGAGGTGATTGGTTAACCTGTCGCTCTTGCGCGGACTCCGGGCAGTGGCAGCCTACCTCCGTATCCAGTGTCCATATCAGCGATCAGGGGTGGCCCGTACGGATCCAGATTGGCGATCATCTCGGCGTTGGTGCGCATCTCGTACAAATGGGCGAGACCCAGGTCGGCCTGGCCCAGGCGGGAGGCGGTAGTCCCGGCGCCGGTCTAACGCCCGTTGGTCAGTGCTGGCACAGTGGAACTCTGCGGGGGAGTTGTATCGCAACAAGTCCGGGGAAAGGCGAGAGGGCAATTACCATGTACATAGCCTTGAAGCCAAGGTTCATTGCAATTCGAGCGGACAGACCATCGTAGACACCGGGACAAATGATCAGTTCGTTGCTTTCTTTGAGTTGGCGGCGTAGCTTGGACGCCCCGGTCACCAGCTGGAGATTGACCACGGGCTCCTGGCGCGATCCGTTGATATCGTAGTAGCCGTCCTGCTCGACGGTGATGGTGATGGTGTTGGTCATGCTGATCGTGGAGGCGGAGTCAGGGGTATCAGCGACTTTCATTGTTGAACGAGACAGTGAGGAGTAGAGAGGATTGCAGAAGGAAAAGCTGAGAGAGGAATGGCGCTGATGATGGGATCGATGGACGGGGTTCATCCCCAGCCTTTATAAGTATCGATCTGTTCTGGTCTCGGGACAATGTCTGTCCGCCAGGCAATAATGGCTTGCCATGAGGACAGTGTCATATCGCTGTCTGGAACCGGCCTCACTTTCCTGCATCCCCGTTTCGGATCATCCTCGCTGTAACTCCAGGCCTTGGCCGCCGATTATCGTCGTCAACTCCGACCAGATATCGATCCTAGGCATTCTTGGCCGCAATTGCAGCTGGACATTCCCGTCCAGCTCACCAATGATCGTGATTTGTTCTTGTGATGAGTCGCGTCCGCCATCTTTCATCCGACAAGAGCGCTGATAAGCTCCATCCACTTCGTCTCCACCCGCTCGCTGGCTGAGGAGAAGAGAATAATACGGGTGGAAGCCTGATAGGGCGTGAAGATCAGATACGCGCTGGGGCAGCTCCGATAATGCCCTCCCAGGCGGCGCTGAATCCTGCGCCGGGGAAGATTGGTCGTGTCGAGGTGGTACAGGCAAGAGGGCCACCGAGGGGTGGAGAACGAGCACCCATTCTCAACCGGACTGGGATGCATGTCAGGATTTTGATCACGCACAGGTCACCCTTTTCTTCAGGACAGGGCCTCCCTCCCTCTCTCTCTCTGCACCCATTTGGATCTTGGATGCATGGCAGTGATTGGGAGATGAACCACGCCGATCTGCAGGAATCGAGTCTCGTAAGCGGCTCGGCTGATGCACCGGACGTTAAGCGGCATGCCATCACGGAGCCCGGGGGCTATCTTGCGGCAAAGGAGCTGGAGCCATGGTTGGCGGAGAATCCGGGCAGCCGTGGCGTCGGAGGTAAACAGTCAGAATGGAGGGGGAGGGGGATGCAGACTGATAGCTAGACAGAAATCCGACGTCACAGCCGACCTCTCACTGGGTAGCTGCACTGCGTACTATCATCGCCGAGATTAGAGTGCATTGACGCGCGGGGGGGCCAAGGAGCTTGGCAGGTTGGTCGTGTCAGTCTCGCCCTGGGGGCCATGCGCTGGGCCGATCATTACTCTTTGAATCGGGGGTTGGCTGTGGTAGGTTAGGTATAGACTCCGCGTGTTGTGTCGTGGGTGAAGATGAAGCCATGCATCAAGTGGAATGAATGGATGGATTTCGGACCTCGATGGACATCACGCGCGCAAATCAGCCGATTGGTTGCTGGGCGGAGTTGAGACTCCGGATTTGTCCGGCTTGGCACGACCCAAAGACGGCAGGACCCGGAGCTGCTGCCTGAGGTTGACTTTTGTACTTAGTTTGTTTTACTACCTACTAAGTTACTACTAAGTTGACTCTCTAGACAAGAGTGAGAGAATAATCATCTCAGACTCAAGCAATTCGAACAGACTCTGTCCCCCTTCATGGGTGGAGTCCCCGGTGGGGCTTAGTCTTCTGCAGTATAACTATCTATTGCCTGCACCTCACCTGATCCGACAACAAGACCGAAAGCCACAGAGGGGGTTCGGAAAAGCACTATTCAGGCGAACTCGTGCTCTACCAATCCGTATTCGGATTGTCCATCGATGTGGAGACATGGCGTGCGGCATCTCGTCCATTCTCTGTTAGAGTCTGCTATCCAGCACGGCGCCTAGTCGTCGTTTTCCGAGCTACGCGATGGTGGTGGTTGGCGCGTGATCGACAATCTCACTCTCAACTGCCAAGAAGACCCTGAGCATTCTTCTGACGATCAGTGTGCCAGCTGGGTTGTCGCTGTTACATTCCATTTCCCTTCCCAGACAGGTTGGGGACAAGGGGAGACTCGGTGTTGCCAGCAAAGAGTACGAGGGGCGAGATACTCGCTCTATGGTCAGTTGGTTCACAGCAGCCAACCGTGCTCCGTCTGGCTGGAAGGTCAGAGCAACACATACCAGTAGCCTGGAAGTTCTCCTTCCGACGGTAGGGCCACGATCTGATCCTCAGGGTGTTCCTCCAGCCACCCACGGATTGTGGTCTGCATAGCCGTAAGGCACCCACGACCGCTGGAAGTATTTCTCCAGCACCACTTGCTGGTAAGTCCGGTCGTCGACACAATAACCCCCACCATTGGGACCGATATGGGGACAATGCACGGACGGGTTGAACTGCACCATGTTGTCATGCACTTCGCGACACAGCAAAGTGTTCTGACCCATTTCGTATGGTTGTCCGAAGCGCACCCTCCGGGTCAGAAACACCAGACAGTCCTCCTTGGAGGCGTACTGCTGGTTGGCTCCATGGCAATGGTCCTGGTGGGTCTGGCAGATGGCGTCCGCGAGGAGGGACGCTACTTTGGTCTGGATGGCCGCGGAATCCTCGAGGTGGAAGAGCTTCCCCGCCGCCTGCATGAGGGGCACGAAGAGATAATCCAGCCAGCGGAAGACGGCATCGTACTGGATGATTCGGCCGGACGAGTCATACTGAAACCAGGTGTCGATGGCGGCGGGGATCACGAGCTGGAAGGTGGTGATATTGAAGCTGAGGAGCGTGGTGGCCGCGGCGATATTGTCGGTGGCGGCAAACTGGGTGATATTGTAGGCGATGGGCGGCCCGAAGATGCCCGGATGGTCGGGCTGCGAGAAGAGTCCGAAGATGTACTCGTTGTTGAGCTCGCGGCCGTCAAATGTGCGAGTGGCATGCACGCGACCTTGGACCTAATGGGGGGATTAGAACTGAGCGAGAGAAGGAATATGAAGATCTGATGAAGTCGTCGGGAGGAGGGGGGGAAGAAGAAGTGGGAGGGGAGATGATCAACAAGGATATCAACAATTCACTCTGAAAATAGATATATATGATAGACATACATCAGCTGCAAAGATCGAGGAGTCATTGGCTCTTATATGCCCCCGGTTAGTGGGATAGAGGAAGTTCTGCCAGAAATAGTTCTGCAGCATCCACAGCTCGTGATAGGAGTAATGAGTGTGATTAGGGCTGGCACTCACCACCGTGCCAGAGGTCAAATAGCATAGCAGCAGCTGTAGTAGGAGAACCATGTTGAACTCTCACTAGCGATTATTTGAAGATGCCTTAGTAGTAGTGTCCGTTTCGACGCCACTGCCTCGCCCGTCCTTGCCCTACTATTTATATCTGCCCTCATCCGACCCGTCCGTAACAGCGTCAATGCGCACACTCAGCCCCGGAATCCTCACCACCATCAATCCTGGTTCGACATGGGATTCTTCTTGACGCATGGTCCGGCTGTTAATCTAATGTTCAGCAGTGTAGCGACCGCAATCAATCTCTCTGACCCACCCCGCTGCATGGCTTGTGGGCTGAGTAACAGTGTGCCGTGGGCGGAGCCTCCAGCGTCGCACACATGCACGATCCCAATGGCCAAATTTGCTCCGACATGCTTCTTCCCCTCGAATAACCGGCGATCATATCATCATCCATGTTCGCGCTGCAGGGAGTGCAGGTCTACCGCCGAGTTGGCTTGGTCATTCGTGCCATTTGGTCCTAGAACGACAGTCAGATGCCGATCTCCGTCCGGGGTCGGGGGTAAGCTGACTGAGAGTTGGGAAGATGATGCCAGTACACTAATGCCGGCTGTCGGGCTCAGTCGTGTAAAATTCGAGTCATTTTGGATGACTGACGGTGAGGAACTGCAAGTGATGGGATGCGACGCTGTGACCCGTCGCGATTGCAATATGACGCCATGCGGCATGGGCCAGCAAAGTTCGCTCCGATACTTGCATCATCCCTCCACTCAAAGACTTCAAGCGCAGGATAGCGATAACAAGCAGGATATCTCTGCATCTTCCCCGCATCTTGACTCGGAACGTGGCGGAAATCATGCGGGGCAGTCTTATTGATGGATGCTCCGGAACTATACTGTAGAAGGCCCTCCAGCTCAACATGTCGAACTCATCGAGTCCAAATCCTCAGAAATCCTTTCTACACCTCTCAGATCCCTATCACAATGACCTCCATCACGCTCACCGGCACCAAAGGTCGCCAGGTGGAGGATACTGCTTCCCACGACACGCCTGATGAAACCTGTGGGCTGCTTTTCGCGTCCTGCACGGAGAAGAGCAGCTCATAGTATGTAGGGCGTGCGCGGACGAAAATCTCGATGACGTGACTTTCTCTCGACAGGGGATGTGTGGTTTCCTGGATCACGATCACTTAGCACATATGCAATATTCTGATGAGGGGGAAAGGAACACATCTTTATCGTATCGTCCCTCTCATTGCAACAACGCGCTACCATCTCCAGGCCCGCGATGTCTTCGTCAAACGGTTTGCGAAGGCCGCTAGACGCGTGGGATAATTTCCGGCTGGATCTCCGACTGTGCTGGCCGAGGATTGGCCTGGGGATAGGATCCGCTTATTCTCTTGTTGGCGCTGGCTTGAATACGCTGCCTGGGAGCCTGGCATGCTCCTGGCCGGTAAATTGGTAGATCTTTGGCGCTTATATACCTACTAGTCTTCTGGATTCTGTTCGCTGATAAGTCACGATTAGGTCAACGGTCTGTCCCTTGGATTCTTCTTGACCTTGACCCTGAGCTCTACATATGCCTCGGAGGTCCCTGACATTAAAGGTCTTACATTTGCCGAGCTTGAGAGGATGTTCGTCCCGAGATTCTTAGCTCAGTTGAGCCTGGCAGCACCTCTGTACTCTGGAGTCATATGTGATCTTTGTATTAGCAATGAAGTGCAGAGGGTAGAGCTCTTATTGTCTTGGGTATATCTTTACTCGTATCTCGCATGCTAACCCTGTACCATTCCCGGTTCAACTTCTCGGAGAGTCTGATTCCCGTTCTAAAGCATGGAGGGTGATGTCTGGGGTGAGGATGGTCATGGAAACTGTGAAGATAACTGGTAAAATCGACTTTTCAGACCAGAAGCAAATAAGATATTATTCCCTCCAAGTCTACTCTACGGCTAATTGGCATCATGCCGAGAAGCAAGGGTTCTCCTCGTTCCCAGGACAGCCTCAATCAGCCGCCTCCACGAGTGATATTGTACAGCCAAGCCCTTATCCAAGAATACAGCCCATCATACGAGACAATCAACTCTTCAATCCACCCTATCAAGAAGGCACTGCAATTACCAACGCCACCAGGAACCGCCACGCTCCCACCGGCAACGTGGCAATCCTCCAAACCTCGTATGATCCCAACCCGGTCCACTGCTCCAATAGCAACGTCCCCTCCCCCGAACTGGGTTCTTCTCCGCAATGCAGCATGCATGCTAGTGGAGTTAGTACATCAGAATCAAGAGTCTCCGGTGGAAAAATCCTGGAATAGCTCCTTCTCACTTTAATGCTCCCTGCGTCCACGAGGCGATCCACTCGGATCCTTCAGCACGGAGCAAGGGATTGAAACGGGTATGCCCCGGAAGAAGGGGTTCCGAGTAAAGGCCGATCGGGGATGCTCGAATTGGTGCAGGCAGGCGGACGATTACCGAGAGCATTAAGTTAGGTAGTGTAAGGAGGTATGGAGGACATCTCAGGAAATGTCCAATGTAAGTTACAGAGTGGTTATACCTACTGTATAGTCAATTTAGTTACTTAACGTTAACTACTGCAACAAGTGAGTCATCGAGTTGTGCAGTGCTTATTCAGCAACTTACATGAATGCATTGCGATGCACTCAGTCGCCAATTCATTCTAAAGGTAGTTCTACTCCATAGCATTGACGTTGGCACCACGCTGATCGCAACCATTCCTTGCGTGAAGACCCTCATCTGCCTTGATTCCCATCATCGATCTTTGCCTGCGAGCGCCGATCTCTGTACCCACCGGCAGCGACGCATATCCACTCCCTCTCGGTGGATCATAACCGGCGCACATAAAGACCACCGCGGCCATGGAGATCCGATGCATACCCCAAATGCATGATCCTGAACACAAGGGGCGATCCCAGCCATGAGCAGAGGATAGATATTTCCGATGTCTCTAACCTTTAATACATGGCTTGTCTTGGCAGCATTCGAACAGGAAGCATTTGGCGAAGTTGCGGGTTGGCGGCTGCGGGTGGGCGCCAAGGAGGCAAGACATTCGGGATGTGGGGGGCATTACAGTAGGAATCTGATAATGTCAACTTAACTGAACATAATCAATGTCTATTTTCAGCCAACGGGTTGCCTCTATGGATACCTTAGTGGTTTGTATTTCCTATTAGTTACTACTTACTCCGTAGATGGATTAATTGGGCCGCATACGGAGCACGATAGACATAGGGCTGTACTTGAGATTGATTGGAACTCCTCTCGACTACATCCATGGTGGACTCCGGACTCACAATGCGACGGATAAATGACGCCAGAAGCCGCTTAGAAACAGAGTTGTTGCAGCCACGGTCAGAATTATTTCAACCCGGACCTTGGGAGGGCCACGGGCAGGCACCGCGACAGTCTCGGAGGTTGATTACGAATTCGACCCGCGGCCCCGAACAACACGAGAAGCTCATCTATATTTCCCCCGGGAAGGAAGCCGACAGGAGTTTGAGTTTGCAATCCTTCGCATGGAAGGGGAATGAGTTTATGCGTGCCATAACTTACCTTAAGGAATAGTTGCCTGCATTAAGGTAGTTAGTGTGGCAGTATGACTCGTTCGTGATAGGCAGCGAACAGCCTATCGGCGGCTAACAATTAACCCTAAACCCGCTCCGGTCGAGCCCCGAAACCCTCAATCCTCCGTCTCCGATCTCGATCCGACCTGCTTGTCTCCCCCTTGGGCTTCCATCCCTTCCCTGAATGGCTTTATGGTTCAGAGAAGGCCAGATAAAGTAAATAAAATTGTAGACACCTCCAAAGACTTGGAGAAGGAGAGAGGAACTATCAGACACATGGAACCGTACCAGCCCAAATGGAAGCACAATCCCGGCACAAAATAACTTCTTTACAGTTTCGGGATGCGGGAAAGAATTTTCTTGGGTCTTCTTTTAGAGTTTGCCGGTCCAGAGGAAAGACCGAAGAGCGTTTCAAAGATAAATGAATACTACAAGGTAGATTGTCTTCAAATCATCTGGAGCCTTATTGCCTGGAAAACCGGGCATAGTCAGGAGGCTTCTCAGAGTCCCCCTTCCACCCCCCTGAGAACCCACCGCTCCGGGGTTTCGTTTCCTGGGGTTATCACTCCAGGAATCGGTTCGTATTCTTAACTACTCCGTGTTACTCCGTGTTACTCCGGACGAAAAATGCCCAATTCATATTCCATCCAGCATGCGCATCTATCATTCAAAGATTCAACCCTACCCAGCCCTATGAGTGGCATCTCACCCCCAGGCACCCCAAGTGCAAACTTTTTCCTCCCTAAAGACGCCGATCACTGCCCATCGGACAGTGCAAGGACACCCAGTGTCAGTGACTGTTGGATCGATCGCCGCGATTGGCCCAGGAACCACGTGTGCCAAATTCCCAATTCGGAGATTGTCCATGCGCGACATTGTGTGTTTCGACCTTCCAGTGGGCCGTGGCTGCGCCGTAGCCCTGGGTCTGGCTTCCTATCGGGCCCGGTATGGATTCCTTTCTTATCACTGGTGAAGTAGGAAACCCGTACTCCATACACACAGTACGCCATAGTCCCTTCGTCCGCCCACTCGAGTCATTTTAGAATGGACTCCTTGTCCCTCATCACCGCCCAATTCTCTCTTTCCTTCTCTTCTCCTCCCTCCCTCCACTTGCTTAATCCTTCGCAATGATAAACTTTGCGATAACCACCTAAAGAATTTGGTAGACCCCGCCGATGTGGCGTCAGGCCCGTGGACTATTATCCTTGAATTGAGGTCCTCCCCCCACCCAAGCGAAGAGCCCACGGGAATCCAGTGCCAGACTCGGTGTAAGGAAGAACAAAAGGGAGACCACAGCCCTACAGTTCCGGGCTGACCCTCACTCTCCTTGGAATCTCTGGTCCAGCCCGATGACTCGGATATTGAGGACGCTCGAATCTTAACTGCCTTCGTTTTCGGGCTGTCACCCGCCTCTCGCCGCCAGGATGACCTCCAGTGTGAATACCTGGGTGTGGTTTGCAGTGGTGCTGCTGATCAGTAGGCTTCCTTTCTGAGATCATGGCCATGCAATGGAACTGATGGTGGCATAGCTCTCATGCGATTTGTCTCCCGCACCTTGCAAGTGGGTTCGCCGAGGAATCTGCAGATTGAGGACTTCGTGATGTTGGTGACTGTGGTACGTATGGGGTTGGCACGTCAAGAAGCATCCATAGAGTCCCTACTCACGACGACTGCGGCTAGATTCTCTACATCCTCCTCACCGTCTTCCTCATCCTCGTGGCCCATCATGGCACCAACGAGATCCCGATGGACCAAATCGACAGCATCGACCCCGCCACCGTCCCCGACCGCATCCTGGGCAGCAAGATGGTCATCGTGGTGGAACAGATGTGGTTGGGGACAATCTGGGGGTGCAAGGCCTGCTTGCTGCTGCTGTACTCGACCATGACGTGAGTTGCCTGGCCCTCTTTCTTTGAATATGGACTTCACCACTAACGCCATCCCCGACAGCAAAGGCCTCCCGCAGCATAAATGGGTCAAAGGCATCAGCCTCTTCTGCGGAATCTGCTTCCTGCTGATTGAGATTCTGTTCTTCGGGGGCTGGTGCCACCCCTTCTCCGCTTACTGGAGCGTGCCCCCCAAGAGCGTGCAATGCTCGGTGTATCGCAACCATCTCATTCTCTCGCTGGCGCTCAACGTGACCACCGATCTGATGATCATGGCGATCCCGCTGCCCCTGCTGATCAAGGCGAAGCTGACCCTGACCAAGAAGCTGACCCTGCTGGGGGTCTTCTCGCTGGGCGCCTTTGTGATCCTGTGCTCCATCCTGTCCAAGTACTACTCCATCTCCAACCCCTACGGCGATGAATGGGTGGACTGGTACGTGCGCGAGGCCGCCACTGCGGTGATCGTCGCCAACCTGCCCCAGACCTGGACGCTATTCCGCCGCATGTTCAACCTGAAGGGCTTCCTGCACCACTCCTCGTATGATCGCAGCCGCAGCCGCAGCCGCAAGACCAGCAAGTTCACCAGTCGCTTCGACAGCTCCACCATCCACCTGTCGCGCTTTCGCAATGGGGACAAGTCCCAGCTGCACTCAACCATTGACCGCACCGAGTCCGGCGAGCGCATCCACGACCCCCCGCTCGAGATCTGGGCCCATCGCCAGTTCCACGTCAGCAATGAGACCGAGGCGGCGACGCGCCACAGCCCGAGTCTGAGCGAGAGCAGCGGCGGCAGCAGCAGCAGCGTCCACAGTATCGAGTTCGAGGGGGTGAGCGTGCCCCACGTGAAGACGACGGTGACGACGACGACCACCACCACCCCGATATGAGCTTGCGATCTTTGATTTGCCGCCGATATTCCTTACCCATTTCTTATCTCCATCTTGTGCAATATGTGCCATATCATAGCATGATCTTTACGCATCCTGTATCCGCATACGATAGACGACATAGACCCTAATTAGAAGCATTAGAAGTCTCGCCGACTGGTGGAAAAAGTTGTGAATCTAACTTGTACCCCTGCTTGGAATCAACCTATCATGTAACTATGTAATTAAGACTTACTCGCCTCCAGGGGTACTTAATCCCGCTAATCCACTTAGTCGCTGCTCTAGCACTGTTAGCGGCAGGATCCGTTCGCACAGCACGATCCGACCGCGTTGACTCGACCCTTCCATCTACCCAGAGCACGCATGACTCTCGAGAAGGTACAATATGACATACCCTACCCCCTTCCTAAGGTACAGCAAGCCAAAAGCACCCACCCCACCACCCCCAATATAAGCAACCCTCCGAGCCCTGGGTGTCTCCACCACCCCCGAACAAGACACTGACATGACAGGGAGGGGCAGAGATACAGTAATCGACACTAGACAGGGATCCCATTCCTGGCACTGCACTATCTTTAACAGTACCTTTCTGATCCCTCCCCTCCCTCCCACGGGCAATTTCCTTCGAGGGGGCAAGCCGGCCTCTTAGCGAGCTGGCATGCATTAGCCTCGGCCACCGGTGACGGCGCTAGGGTTGCTTGTCGTCTGAGCCGGTCTGGCCTCGGGTTGATAATTCAAATCATGCGGATTGGTTTCTAAGTTAATCTGGCGGGTACATTGGGTTGTTTGAGGCGGTGGATGACGGACGGGTCCTCCTTTTCTCTGGTTTTGTCCGTGCATCGGCCTTCGAGGCGTTGGTTTGGGATTGAGTAGATAGAGTGCCTTTGTGGATCTTTCCCCCTCTCCTCTTCCTTTCCTGTCGACGCGGGAGGAAAGAGCTGAGCCGAGCGGGCACAGCCACAGTACACCTACTACTTATGGTGGTGACATGGCTCATGTTTACTTGAGATGTGAATGGAAAAAAAATTAGAATGCATGTAATGACCCCAGGGGTAGAAAGGCTCCCAGCCCGCAGGGCAGAGTCAAGTGACAGTACCTCGAAGTCATTGGGAGTACCCCTGTTGGTAAGCAAGCTGGCAAGTTGAGAGGTTTCCTCACCGGGAGCTAGAGTATGGCTGTATGCTGTACCCTGCTCTGCGGATCTGGCTATGTCGGGATTTGTGTCGCTGGATTCATCCCGGCTCTAAGCAAGGAAACTCTGAAGCTTGAGTTTAGATCTCTTCGTTTGCATGGGTTGCCGGTTCGAATAGCCATGGCTGCGAAAGTTAAATCTACAACCTTTCCCAGGATTCGAGAGCCATCTACGCTGGTTCAGGCACCAGGTCTGGGCGATCCTCCGGGACTGTCTATCCGCATTGAGTTTCGGCCCCAATTCATGCCGGTTAAGCTTATTCTTGCATGACGGGATGGAATGCTTGGCGGGGGCGGGATTGAGTTCCGAACATGATCTATCACTGAATACTCTGTAGATAATACATCAGCTTCTTGCTCGTCGGGAGGTGGAAGCTGAGAAACGAGAATAGTGGAAAGAATGTAGGGGGTAAACCCCCAACGCATCCGAGTACTTTCGCAAGATGCTGACCGGAGGCTGGGGCCGAGTTTTGTAGTACTGTCATCATCCTGGAAGGACGATCCTCTCATCGCTTGGAAATTTCTATTCCGCCAGCAGCACAACACCCTCGATACGATGAGTATCCAGGACATCTCTATCGCAGAGGTGTGGCACCTCATCCTCGCATGCGACGGGCTCGATTGGACGGCCTTCGGGCTATGGGACCAGCACGCCCGAAGCCAAATCGGGACCCTCTACGAGGGGGGATGAGCGAAAATACTATCGACGAGCGTTGTACCCTAGCTGAGCCATGGACCACGCCGCTCTCTTTGCTGAGATGACCAAAGCCCTAATCTACGGAGGTGACGGACGTATCATCGTCGAATGCAACCCCACCACAGAAGTCATCAGTACTTATCGGGCCTTTCTTGCAGTTTATACTTCCATCGTGGCATATCCCAAAGGGATCACAGCCTACGCGCACAACCCTAAAACAGTTCAAGTCATCTAGACAAAAATCACGATCCTTAGAATGCGGCTGGTGTGGCGGCTGTTGCCAGCAAAAAATGGAGCTGCGGGGAATCGAACCCCGGACCTCTCCCATGCTAAGGGAATATTATACCACTAAACCACAGCCCCAACTGCTGGAATTCAGCCGGATTGAATGTTTTATAATCTTGTAGCAGGGTGTGGCAGTATTTTGCTTTGGTTGTGGCTGCGAATGATACTGTTGTGGTCACTTACTGTTGGTGATGGTCTGGGAGTGGCTTTCTGTGATTGAGTAGGTAGTCACTGCTGTTATGTATGATTATCTTGTCCCTGTTGTCTGCTGCAGTGGTTCTGGGGTCCCTTTGGTACCGGGATGGTAGTTCTATCTATTTATCACCTCTGATTCTTGCAAAAGGGGCATCACGTATCGAAGGGGTTATATGAGCTTCTGTTCATGAAGTGGTAGAAGCAATGTGACTACCCCCGAGAGATTCTGGGTAGCAGGGGCAAAAAGAGAAAAAGATGATGAATTTGACTGTTCCACCTGGGCTGTCAAGAAGTCAAGAAGTCAAGGTGTGAAAGATAGACATGGCATTACATTGCTTGACTTCAATGCTATCACTCAGTGTATTGCTGCACAGGACTGATCATGCAGTCGCTTCCAGAGAGCTCCCTTCTGCACCAAGTGATGTCTAACATGTGTGAATGTCCTTCACAAATTGCTAAGACAGCTCTGTTGCTGGTGATCTTCTGTGCAAGCTTTGACTCAAGCCAGCCCGCAATGTCCTTTGAGGCTCGCCTTTGAATAATCAGATGTGGACAAAAACGCTAGCAGGAATGCAAAGGATATTACTATTCTACTTCTTATAAGGTTATACAAAGGATAGGGACTGCAGCAGGACCGGGCTTGTACTAATATCACTAACAGCGTAGTCAGATTAAACGGGAGATATCTGATATCATACAAGACATTAGGGTTGACTCTGGAGTCCCGTTAGCATAATGTATCCGGGAGCATACATAGTCTTTCCCAAGTGTCAGTAGTAGACATACTATATCTTGAATACATACGTCACGGATCATCAGCCAAGCCTTGATACTAAATCTCAATCCATAGGTTTTACGAAGCAAAATCTGGAATCTCCATTTCCGGTCTTCCCATACCCTAGAGTAAAGTGTAAAGAGCTAGGCAGCGAACCACATCCACCCCCCCACAGAGCCACGACACATCAAGGCACAGGCTGAGGGCTTCTCGCGTCGCAACACAACTTGTGGAGAATAGAGTGCAGGAACATCACCCTCACGTGCTCATAGTCAGGGTTAAGCGAGAACCCCCTATCAAACCTCATCCCAGCCTCAAGAGGGAACTCGATCTGTCCACTTGGTGCGCTCCAAATCACCGGCTTCCCCGGATGACCGGGACACGCCTCGTGGAAGAGCAGCATCCGCGGGGGGTGCGCCATGCACGTCGCCGCCCCAGCGAAGATCAAATCCGGGGTCAAGGAATGGTTCTGCCGCTGCCTCCGCCACTCGAGCTGGAGGAAGCGGCGGGCGAACTCTTGTGGACTGTCGCCCGCGGCGAGGTTGGTGGGGATTTCAAAGCATGAGATGGGAGTGAGTCTGTCGTAGATGTTGTTGTTGGCGACCTGAGTGGCTTGGAACCCGCGGTCGTCCAGCACCGATCTTTCGACAATTACGCGGATGGTGTGCCCTTCAAACTCGGTGTACCAACCTTCGTGGGCAATTGGTCTTGGGACATCCATTGTAAATTGGTTGATGGATCAGTTCTGTGGACTGGGGAGAGCTTGAGTTGTTTCCAGGCCGGTGTGAGGATCCTATCGGTGTGAAGGATGAGCTCAGAACTGATGCTACCGAAGGGGCTATAAATAAGCTAATGGATGTCATTCCCTGTGTGCTTTCAGGCGAATGAACCCCGGATTGCTATTGGAAGAATATTGAAAAGGCCTGTAAGCCTACGACCGACAAAGGATAACACTTGGAGAATTGCACTGCCAAGGGTACTGGCATCAAAGGTCATCACTATTTCTAAATGAAAAGTTGCCCGCAGCTTATCGAACGATAATCTCCATTATTTCTTTCCTCCTACATCATAGGCTCATTGGACCTAGGTACAATGAATTTATTATTATGTGATGAGATCTTGATCTGTTTTCTGTGACTAGAGTTGACAGGCAGGAGCAGAGTGGCGTTTAACCCCTGCATTATGCTTTCATCCCTCATAGACGACCTCAGAATATATTGTTTTTACTAAGCTTTATTCGAGCAAGTTCTGTACATGAGCGTAGGCATAGTAGGGAATAAAAACCCTAACCTGAGCAATAGAGAATACATCGCATCGATTCTTCTCGCTTAGATTAGCTTTAGGAATGTAGAACCTACACAGTACCCTTGCTAGCAGATTGGCTTGCTCAATCAGGTGCGTGGCTTCGAACCCAGACATAGAATCATCACCGTATCTCTCTCTGTCGTAATACGCGGTCTACAGACAACCAGAAGAGATCTCGGACAACTCTAAGGCTGACCATCCCAGCCAGACAAAATGACACAAGAAATCCGAGGCAGCCAATCTGCCAGAAGAATTGACGGGCCTGACAATGCCAGCCACCAAATTGAGTATCGAATCTGCTGAATCTAGAAGAGCGAAGATCGGCAAGTCATTCCTGGTATGCACGTCGCCACATCAGGAATGCTCTCTATATCATTGTACTGCCCGCGCCTAGCAGCATTTCCTGAAAATGGAAATTCTGCTCGATTGGGATCTTCTTCTTCTGTGGTGGGTTGCGTCTTGCAACGTCATAGCCTGCTCTTGTATATACTTAAGGCCCTCGGCGCACACCAGAAGTATTCACAATTGGAGCATGCGCTCTGCGACAACCCAGGCCATTGCGATTTGTTTCTACCTTTCGTCCACAAACACAACCACAGCGGAACGAGATGACCCAACATCCAACCCAAGCCCCGGACAGGTATGCCTCTACTCACTGTCACTACAGCAATCAGACAAACACTAAACGTCCGACAATGCCAGCGAGGCGAAGAGTCAATTCTGGGCCCTCACCAAACGACCAAACAAGGTCAAAGACTCTGACCTTGCCGACCTCTTCGACAGCCTCCCACCGGTTGCTCCGGAGAAGCTCCTGTCCGGCAGATGGAAGGGCTCTGTCTTCCATAGCGGCCACCCCGCCGAGAAAGCCATCATGGAAGACATGAAGTTCGCCGGCAAGGACCTTGTCTCCGTCAACGAGGGATATCTTATGGTGTTTGACGCGGCGGGGAACTGGACATGGTTGGAGGCGTATGGGAAGGCCCGGGTATGTTCCCTGTCTGCTATTGGGGGTTGACTTCATTTGAGGAAGAGAATGAGATGATCTAACCAGTGCGGAATCAGCTGCGGGAGGTCAAGTTTCGAGGGGTGGTGTCCACTGCGATTCTCTATGACAAACAACCGGTGATTGATCATCTGAGATATGTGTCTGATGATGCGGTGATGGTTGCGGTGGAGAGTAATGGGGCTGTGAGTGGGGCGGTAGCACCGTTTTATATGTATATGCAGAGGGTTGTGTTGGAGTAGATAGAAAGACACGATATGGTCGATTGCTGTTAGAATTTCAGTCTACGAGCACTTGACTCACTCACTCAACTGGAATGTGTTTCTCAGATGAGGCTAAAATGAAGCTCGGAGGGAGGTTCGGCCCCGAACTCGGCCCCAGGAAATAGCGTCCCATCGGGAAATCTCCGAGCCAGTCCACGTCTCCAACCCTATATAGAAAAGCCATGTCTAAAGCATTTCCAGTCCTCGCTGATTGTCTGGTATAGACAAAGTGTGTGTGTGTGTGTGTGTGTGTGTGTGTGTGTGTGTTTTGTTCTACATTCTTTCAATCTCTCATCATTATGTCCGCCGTCGAGAAAAATAGCATGTCCTCGGACAATACTATGAGCGACCAACCTAGCACTCCCAAACCCCAACTTTCCCAGAAGGGGGCTTGAAAGCATGTTTAGCTGTCTTGTCTTGCTGGTGTGTGATGTTCAACACATTCGGCTATATCAATGCATTTGCGTACGCCACCTCAGCCCGAGCAATGGCTCTGAGTTGACCCTCCCAGCATCTACGAAGCATACTATAAAAGCACCTTCCTCCACGCCGAAAGCGCCTCCAACATCGCCCGGATCGGCTCGCTACATGCCTTCTTCATGTTCTCCGCCGGCCTCATCTCCGGCCCCTTGATGGACCGCTATGGTCCGAGGGTCAGTGACTAACTGCTCCCCAGGTCTCATCATCCTCCACTAACATGACAGCCCACCAGATCATCCTAATCCCCTGCTCTCTCCTCTTCATTCTCTCGATCATGCTCACCAGCCTCTGCACGGAGTACTACCAATTCCTCCTCGCCCAAGGCATCCTCGGCGGCTTCATGAACGGGCTCACCTACACCCCAGCCCTAACCGCCGTGAACCAATACTTCCTGCGCCGCCCACCACTCGCGATGGGCATTGCCTCGTCCGGCTCCTCCGTCGCCGGCGTCATCCTCCCCATCGCGCTGGATCGCATGCTGCACAGCCCCCGCCTGGGCTTTGGCTGAAGCGTGCGCATCATCGGGTTCCTCATGCTCACCCTCAGCCTGATCGCCTGCCTCTCGATCTCGACCCCGTCCGCGCGGCGCCAATCCGGGCCCCTGCTAAACCACCGAGCCTGGCGCCACCCGGCCTATACCTACCAGGTCGGGGGTCTTTTCCTCGTGATGTGGGCCCTCTTCACCCCCTTCTTCTACGTCCCGGCCTTCGCGCAGTCCAGCCTGCACCTCTCCACCGACCTCTCCAATGCCCTGATCTCGATCATGAACGCCGGCTCCTTCGCCGGCCGGCTGCTGACCGGTCTGCTCGCCAACCAGATCGGCCGATTCAACGGGTTGGTCGTGTCTTCTGCGATCTCGGGGGTCCTGATCCTCAGCTGGCTCGCCGTAGACTCCCCGGGGGTGATGATCGTCTTCTCCGTGCTCTTTGGCTTCTTCTCCGGGGCGGTCATCGGGCTGTTCACCGCCACGCTGCCCAACGTGATCGGCTCGTATTTGGGGATGGCGCTCGGGGTGTTTAGTCTGGCGTGTTTGACGGGGCCGCCCATCACGGGGGCGATGATCACTCGGTATGGCTCGTACGAGGCGGCGATGGTGTTTGCCCGGGTGAGTGCCTTGCTGGGTGCAGTGGTGATTGCCATCGCGAGGGTTTGTTTTGCAGGGTGGAGGAGAGTGGCTTAGTTATGGGATGTGTTGATTGCCGTGGTTGCAGTTGGCATGGTTGATACAAAAAAAGCATCCGAGGTCTATCGTCATCCGCGTTTACTTATAGAAGGAAAGGGAGGGGAATTCTCGATGAATAAAAAAGCAATATCGTCGCAATCATCCTTTCGTGCTCCACGACCGCCGTACAGCTACATCCATGGGGATGTGATAAAGAATCAAAAAGAAATGACGTCCTAGGAGAGGATCGAACTCTCAACCTCACGATTAACAGTCGTACGCGCTAACCAATTGCGCCACCAAGACGTGCTTGTTAGAAGTGTCTTGGTTCTTTGCAATATAACCACTACGCATCCTTGTCGGCAGAAGCAGGGGCAGTTCTATCCCTCGCAAGTTGAAGTTTGAACATGAGCCTCAATGGTACTGTATCACTTTATCGCCTAAAGGTCACTGTATATCAATATCTTTTCAAGGTACAGTACTCGTAGCCCTCCTATTAGAACTGGCGATGGCTTCCGAAGCCGATGGTGGTGGTCAGGAAGTACGATTCGACCTGTATATATATATATTTCCCTCAACCACAACCTCAAGTTGTTACCACAATACCCAAAACTATCCGAAATGCAATCCAATCTTCACACCGAACAAACCCCTAAATGACATACTATACAAGAATCTCACAACCCCAATATTCAACCCCAAGGAAGCCTCATTGTCTGTCTTGAATGGCACGAATCGGAGCTCCCAGCCTCAAACACCCCCGACCTCCGCATCCTCCCCGGGGACCCGACGGGGGAATCTCACCCTATTTTCTCGCCGGCCAATCACCATCAACCCTCCCTCCCACTTGAGATTCCACTCGGGGTTTCTTTACCCCTAAGTTTCACATTTCGGTGGAGGGATTGGGTGGATCTCATCACTACCCTGGCACGCAGACTTGGTGGCCCTGTCGATCGGATTTGAGGGTACGGATTCATCTTTGGTTTCTAAGTGAAACGTTCGCGGGCTTTTTCTAAAAATTGCGCTTGGGTCTAAGGCATTAAGGGTTGGGTGTTACGAGAAATGAAGGGACCTTATGGTGTATTGTATGGGGACCTAAAGTATTTGGCTCAACAGCATGCGGGTGTCCTGCACAGGAGTTTGAACCCTGCAGTGGAAGTGTTGGCTCTGGGCAACGGCCCTCGCTTGCTGTACTTCTTTCGATCGCAAGTACAACCCATACGAGTCTGAATCTAGTTTGTGACTGTCCCCGAGTGGTGAGGACTGATAAGAAAGGGTGATAGTGAGCTCCAGCTATAAAATTATAAAGCTTCAAGAAGGTACAAAGACTCGAATTGAAGAACCATAATAATCACAAATCACAAGATGTCCGTCACGGATATCCCCCCCCCAGACACCCCCTTTAATACACGGGAACCTTGAAGGCAGGGAACTCGTAGGTCCACGTGTCAATCGACTTCTGGTCATGGACACACGCGAAGCTGCTGCTGTTGCTGGTCCACAGCGGACGGGTGGGCCACTGGCACAGCATCTGGGTCTCCCCGGCGTAGTCGCCGGAGGAGACGGTGGCGTTGAGACGGGAGGGCTTGACCCCGTTCTCGACCCAGTTGATCATGATCGCCATGTTGTCCTCGGGGTAGGGGCCGGGCTGGAGGGAGTTGGTGCCGCAGTGGGCGGCGCCGGGGATGAGGTAGAACTGGTACCAGTCGGCCATCTTGGTCAGGGACTCCGAGGCGGAGAGGTCGCCGTACATGACGGCGCGGACGGACTGCCAGTAGTGCACGGAGGAGGCGGCGGGGACGGAGGGGTCGGACTCGCCGTGGTAGTGCAGCAGCTTGCCTCCGGAGGCCTCGAACTCGGTCAGGTCGGGCACGGTGGTCTGCAGGCTGTCGAGATAGCGGACCATCCCCGTGTGCATCCAGTCGACCAGGGTGTCGTAGGTCACGTTGTCGAGGTTGGACAGGTTGTCAAGGTTCAGCAGCTGCACGAACTTGGTCACGTACTCGCCGCCCGTCGAGGGGATATCCAGCTCCCAGCTGTCCGTGTCGGAGTTGTATTCGGTGTCGGCGTCGGAGAGCTCGGAGCCAATCTGCCACGAGAGGTAGGCCCGCTCGCCCTGCGTGTTGTGCAGACCGTCGTAGATTGCCTGCGCCAACTGCACCCCCTCGGCGGTCACGGTGCCGTTCTGCGCCGGCTGGTAGCTGGTCGTGCTGCCCTCGGCGCGCTTGCTGAAGCCGAAGCCCAGCGAGGTGTAGTTCTGCTCGGCGCAGTAGTAGGACTCGCCGATGATGGAGGTGAGGTTGAAGTTCAGCATGCAGAGGTCGGTCCGGGAGATGACCCCGTCAGTGCGGCCATCGAGCGGGTCGCAGGCCTCGATGGTGGCGTTGACGATCTTCTCCAGCATGCAGGGCTCGGGGTAGTAGTCCATGGTGTGCTCGATGGTGGCGGGGAAGACGTGGTTGACCTGCTGCTGGGCGAAACGGAAGGCTAGATAGGGAGTTAGGGTAGGGGGTCCTGACACCGGGGGTAGGACATCAGCTTACCGGGAGCTCCGGTGATGGCACCATCGTATTCGGATCCCCAGCGTTGGACCTGGCTCATACCCTCGCGACCGCCGTCGGAGCAGCCCTCGTAGTAGGTGTAGATCTTCTTGTCGCTGTCCAGACCGTAGAAGCCGCGCGTAAGCGGTTTGGCGACCTGGGTCATCTCTCCCAGCGCCTGGTAGCCGAACATGTAGGTGGCATCCCAGTTGATGGAGCCGTTGCCGTAGAGCACGACCTCATCGTAGCTGTAGGAGAAGGCGTCGTAGCCGGCATCGGTGGCCCCTGCATCAGTTAGAAGAGTGGCTACTAGGTATATTATGGGAGGGAGGCATTGGACCACTACTTACCCGAGGCTGCGCCGTACTCGAGACCGCCAGTGGCATCGCTGGCGAGCGAGAAACCGCCACCACCCGCCACGTAGAAGCGGTTCTTGAACTCCGAGGGGCTAGGGAAGGCATACTTGAGGACGACCTTGTCGCCCTTGCCGGGGTGGGTGTAAGCGACAGTCACGTTGCAGTAGGTGTAGCTGTCAGCGCGCTTCTTCATGCCACCCATGCCCCCGCTGGAGGTAGTCACGCCCGCGGTGACGGACGAGGGGATCAGGTTGATGCCTAGGAGGGTGCCATTGGACGGCAGAGCCGACTGAACGTTGGAAACAGTACACAGGTCCGAGAGCGACGTGGCATGGGCGGTTGCGGCTGCCAGAGCAGCAACAGCTGCGTGAGAGAATTTGCCCATGGTAGGCCTGAAAAGACTGACTAAAAGGGTGGTAGACTTGATGAAAGAAGGGATCGTCATGGAAGGGAAATGCCCTTCTATTTAGCAGGTATTTAAGCCGGTAACCATGAGCAGATACCACGGGGGGTGGGTATCAAGTTGAGGCAAAATTAGGGCATGGATGGATCCATGGATAGCCGGACGGGAGGCGGAAAGTACAGTTTCTCTCCCTTCATCCCTCGTCACCCGCTTGCGTGGCCCTCCCCGGGATTGAGGGTCGAAGGGTTCTCCGACCCTCCGAGACTGCCTCTCCTCGGGCTTCAGCTTATAAGTGAAGTTATTTACCTGAGAATCTGCCAAGCCACCGGATCTTTCGCGTGCTGTACCAGAGGTTTGCCTCGCCTGCCTTATTTTCGCCCCTTGACTTGAGCAATGTGGATGGTTGCTGATGTGGTATAATATCTTCTTTCATTCAGTAGATCACCACCAGACCATCAATTGCCCTTCAAGCAGCCCATCACGCTACAGTCTCATTCTTGAGTGTACGTAGAGATGCTCACGAGCGGGAATAAGCTTATCCGCGGTCCCCACTGATCACCGATCTGGATGCATGAGGGTCTTTCCCACCAATCCATGATGCTGTTGGCGCGTTTCTTCATCCTGCCACTGACGCACCGGTCTGGCTCTCGTGACGACTCCGACCCTGCCCCTGGCGAAACCTTCCAACATGAACTGCACGGCACCGGTGACGGCTACCCCGCGTGCGAACCGAGTAGGTCCCACGTTACCGCATATTTCTTGATTGTCGACATCTTGCACACCCTGCCACCGATGTCGAGCTGGCCACTACCACGCTTGGCGGCCTCGTCAGCTCGGCCATAGTTCACTGACCGGTGGTGTGCATCAGCCTGCTTCATCTATCTGAGAATGAGCTTGGCCTGGCAGCCAAGCCGTGAAGACGCATTATTGGTTTACGGATGCTGGACTGGTGTTAGGTGCGTGTGAACTAGACCAGTGAAGCATTGTTAGCCTGTACGCGGCATCAACCGGGCCCCATGGACAGCTGCCAAGCCGATAGAGATGCAGCTGTGCAGATCCTCATCTCAGTACGGAGTAACATCCTACTGTTTGTTCGCGTCCGCCTGCATCCGTCTGCCTGAAGCGATGGTGCTTGGTAGGCCCAGTAATGTGACTGGCTTCAACTTTCTCATGACCATGCACGCATGCTGGAATTCCAAGCTTCTGCACGGTTGGTTTGAAGCTGACGCGTCAGACCGTCAAGGGCTCCTGACGCACGTCCCGTCAGGAACCTTGCGGATAGGGCAGTGGTAAGCTGCAGGCTAAAATCAAAGTACCCGGTGTTCCGGTGGGTCGGTATAGCTAGCGGGTCTAAGTAACTAGTAGTTAACTACGGGTTTGGAATTACGTACGCCTGAGTTCCTGGGGATACTGTTTGGACATCTTATCTCACTCAACCGAATGAGATAGGTGATTGTGACAGGCTTGTTTCGCTGTCATTCTCCGTGCTCCGGTTTGGAGATAATCAGGGAGTGAGTGGAGAGACGGATCTCGGCCCCGTTGACCTGTCTCGACCTGTCTCGTCTTGTTCTCGGAGATGGAACATGTCAAGGAGTGTGGAGCATCGTAAATGCCTCAGAAAGTGATGAGGGTTCTTGTCTACGAAACCACCGTCACTTTTTAGTAGTCCACGATATGTTCCGTACTGCCTCGAATCAGCCCTCATGTCCACAGATGTACTCCATCGTCACAATAGAATCGAGGATACTCGCGAAAATCTACCAAGTTCCTTCTGAGCGAGTCTACTCCACCATGGTTAGTCCACACATCCAGGAATCCAGACTCATGCCAAACAAGGCGCATCGTTCTCCCTGACGATCCTCAAACTCGTCTAACCAATTTAGATCTGCCTTAAATATAAGTATTGATCAGTCAGCGGCCCCTCTGACCTTCTACGATTGGCTGTCTTTGAGACGCTAAGCCAATGCGGGTCATCAGGGCAGGGTTCCTGCCGCTGACTAATTGGCCAGTCCCTGGACGGCCTCGACACCTGATTTTCGGGGTGGAGGATACGCGTCTTCCTTCACGGAGCAGGCAATAGTTTAGGAAGATTCATTCACCCAAGACAGATTGGAACCACTTCAGGGCTGGTCCGAAGCAGGCCCATGCAGCGGGCAGATGTCGGCCTACTGGTTCTGCAACATGACCATCAGCCTTTCTGAGGGTTAGGGCTTTGTTCGGTGGCATGCATTTGGTAGTAGTATGCGATGAAAACACAGTCCCGCGATTGACTCGACTAAAGAAATGAAACAGAGAATTTCAAGCTCACGCAGAACACATTCTAACACGGTTTCCCAGCCCGTATTCATCCTGCCGACAGAGCAAGGACGAACACACCGAGATAGTTAGACCGGAATTCTCACCGTCTACTGTACTGTTCACACCATGCGGGAGCTTCCATCCCTACCTACCCCCTAAAGAGGCAAAGATTGCAAATGGCATGACAAGTCGCTAGATGGTCGGTGTTACAGGCTGCGAGAAATAGACGGTAACCCCTGCAGGGAGGGATGAGGCCGGACAGCCATCCCGGGGGAGATGGCTATGAACGACGGCGGTTAGGGCTGTAAAAACTTGGAAAGATACGATGGACCAGCCGGTTTATGACCCGGTGTCTCTGCAAAGCACAGCACGATTTGAAGTCCCCGCGGTGCATTCTGGACGTATCGCCCTACTAAATGCTAACGGCCATCTGCCCTGCAACTGATATGATCAGGCGATAGAACACAACAACCAATTCCCATCCTCAAGTACTAACCACCGTTCAAATCAACCTTCAGACCCAACCCTCCAGCGAACTAGTAACTACCTCCCTATGCCTCCACCGTATCCCTCTCGCGAAACATTAACACCGCTCCAGCCTTGGGCACAATCGCCGACCGCCAGTAGAAATACCGCTTCTCGGGCCGTTGACTGCCCTCCACGGGCAGTTTCACCTCATATTGCAGCAGGATCTGCGCCAGCACAAGCTTCAGCAGCAACGAGGCGTAGTACCGTCCGGGACAGGCGCGTTTGCCGAGGCCCCAGATGGGGAAGGTTGCGTCTGCGTCGGTGAAGTCGGATGTTGTTGTCACCACCGTGTGTTTCGGAGGGGTGGTGTGGGTTGGGGGTGGGGCTTCACTCTGGGGTCTTTGGGTGCTGCTGCTGCTGCGGCTGCGGCTGCTGCGGATGAACCGATACGGATCAAAAGTGAGTGGATTGCTGTAGAGGGCTGGATCCCTCAGAATCGGCTGCAACGGGATACAAGCCACATCGTCCTTCGCGAGGGAGGTCCCATCACTCAATACCCACGGCTGCACCACCTTCCGACGGAGGGAAATCGAGTCTGTCGGATGCAGCCGCGCAGATTCTTTCAGGAAGCTCGTAAGCAGCGGCAGGTGCGCTGGGTTGGGCAGCAGACGCGGTGCGTGCGCCTCCCCCGACGCCGCACTGGCAGCGCGCACCTCCGCGCGCAGCGCCGGCACGTACTCCGGATGCAGACACAGGTCGTCGAGGGCGTAGAACAGACACATGGCGGGCTGGTGGACGGAGGCGAACCACACCCCCAGCAGGACCTGGATGATGCGGCGCGCCGGCCACTCGCGCTGCTGGTGCTTGCGCGCCGCCGCGTTGACGAAGAACTGGATGCAGTCGGCGTGCTTGGCGGCGCTCTCGGGGTCGCGGATGCGGCCTTCCACGATGGGGGTGAGTCGGTCCAGCAGGATGCGCAATGCGCGGTGGCGGCGCATCAGGTACGGGGCGGCGTAGGGGGCCAGCCAGCCGGGCAGCAGGCGCAGGGCTTCGGCGGTCTCCATGAGGTGCTCGGGGTACTCGAGGGCGGCGTCGAGGAAGGTCGCGTCGGTGGAGACGTCGGGACCGAAGAAGATGAGGGCGTTGGCGGCGGTGATCATGCGCTTGGCCATGGGGAAGATGGGCCGCGCGCGCCATCCCCCCGACGACTGGCCCTCCCCAATCTCGGCGGCGAGGGCGGTGGCGATGCAGTCGTTCAGCGGCCGACTTAGGGCTGGCAGGGCGGCGCGCAGCTCGGCTTGGAGGGCGCGCTGGTGCACCGTCCCGTTGGCGCTCATCGTGTCGTCGAAGCCCAGCCCGTTCATGGTGTATTTCGGTTGGAACATCTGTCGGGGTCAGACCGAAGAACCTGGGCCGGCCAGCGAGACCAAAAGCCGGGGCAGACATACATCTTTCGCCAGCGCGTGCAGAGACAGGTGGGTGTCGGGGGCCTGCACCAGCTGCTTGATGTGCTCCCTCGACGAGAAGTGGACCTGATATCCTTCTGGGGTGGGAATGGCATAGGCGCCCTCGGTGGTCTGTACACGAGTTGAGCTCAGTGACGGTGTTTCCGGGGGATAGGACGGACTTACGTGCGCTTGCTGCACCAGTTCAGGCCCTTGCAAAAGATATCGCAGTCGGCTCACCACCCTGAGCAGGGGGATCGACGGCTCCACGAGGAGGACATTTTGACGTCTCTAACATGGCATCAGCATGGTTCACTCCAGTGCTGCAGTAGATCTACCGGCTCCTGGGCCTTGGCTCGCATCCCACAGCGAATGAGCCAACCGCAAACCAAGACCGACAGCACGGCCCAAGGAACGGCCCCAAGATTGAAGGTTACGGTTGACAGTGAGGATTGCATGCCGTCTGTCACCAGGCAAAGGTCTGTAGAACTACAGAATCATCACGACCGGGGGGGGAGCAGCACCAAGCATACGGATACAGGCCAACTACAAAAGGAGCCGCAGCCCACGGCCCAGCTACCATCCACCAGCCCAAGGATCAGATGCTTGAGCCATCATTGCAGATAAGGAGCGTTTCGCCCGCGGGGGATCCCTCGAAATGAAGCCCTAAGCGGATGGAGTTAGACAAGCAATTCATCCTCCCGTGCGGAGGAATGCCAAGTTTGGCACAGACCCTATATTCATCGATAATAATCTACGCTACTCTACGCTAGTTTAGAACCTGCAGGAATACGAGGTTAAATAGTGGCATCACCCCGCTCGTCTTGCATCGGATTCGCTATCAGGACTGCTCTGTTCTGCACGTGTGTTCACGCGTGGTTGGCCCTAAAGATAACACCTGCGATCCCCGGTCTTTCGTGATCCTCAGAATGAAACTGCCCTCTTCTTTCAGCCGCAGCCGGTGTACTGTGCAGTGTGCACTGCCATGCTCTTAGGAATAGTGGTTCCGATAAGCCAGTCAGCTCATAGCCGCGGACAAGTCCGCATCAGGCCAGCAATATTCGCGATATTAATCTATCGTGCAGCCCAGTCGACGTGGCGAAACCGAAACCCCGGCTGGGCCCTCGGTCGAAGAAGCCCCTCCAATCCCTATCCTTGCTTTGGCGGCCAAGCAGCTCGGTCACGAATGTGATGGCCCAGCCGTGGCTTGCATCGTTCATCGGAGAAACTGGGTGGTCAATATAAGGACGAGTAGTTTTGGGGCGGTTACCTCTCGACCTCACCCTCCTTCCGTTCCACTGTCTTTCTGCTGCAGTGTCTGGTGCATCATGTACGCTCTTCCTGCCACCGACTTTGGGTTCATCCAGGATCGATTGAGCCTGCTGGACACCATCCTCTATGGCGTCGTAGCTCTCGGGTTCTGGCGTCTGTGGCGCTTCACCGTCCGTCCGCTGCTCAGCCCCAACTCGCCGCGTGAGATTCCTTACTGGTTTCCCTGTGAGTGCGACTTTAGCAGAAACCGTGATGATCTCCTGCTGACACACACACACACACACAGTCGTTGGTACGGCCTGGTTTGCCTGAATGCTCGGACCCCTTCGTGAACGGCGCTAATGATTCGGGGCAGGCCATGCCATCCCGATGCTAAGGAATCCCCATGCTCTGCTATCGTCTGCCGTGTGAGGATCCATGCCCCTTCGAGTCTAGCACTCGCATATCCCCCCCCTCCCTCATGGCTAATCCGTGTCTTCACAGCACGTACTGCCAAGGCAGCGGCGAGCCGGTCGCCATCAACGTCTTCGGGCAGAAGATCTACTACATCCTCTCGGAGCAGGATGCGACTGCGGTGCTCAGGGAGCCCCCGCAGCTCACGCACGTGGAGCACCTGAAGAACCTCCTCCGGGGGCTGGGCTGCTCTGAACGGGGCATCTCGGAGATGGACCACGAGTCGGAAGCCAAAGCCCAGGCCCCGCCATTAGTCCTGGTCGCAGAGGAGCTCATGCGCAAGCAGCTCCTCGAGAAGTCCTTAAGCCCGGCCATTCTCTCGCGCTCGCTGGAAGTGCTCGAGTCGCACATCCGATGGGAGGCCCTGGAGGCGCCGACCCTGCTCCACCCCGCGGAGGATGGCCAGCGCCGCACCGTCTCGCTTTACAAGTGGGCGCAGACGGCGATCATCCACGCGGTCACGACCGCCTACTTTGGCGCCGCCATCTGGGACCTCTCCCCGTCCCTGGTCGAGGATCTGGTGTGTCTGGAGAACGAGCTGTGGAAGCTGCTGTTCAACCTCCCCCGGCCGTGCGGGAGGGCGGTGCGTCTCGCGCGAACCCGCGTGCTGCGCTGTCTGGTCGACTACATGCGGCTGCCCGCCGCGAGCCAGGAGGACCAATCCTGGGCAGTGCGTCAGTCCCTCACGGAGATGCGGCGGCGCGGGCTGAGCGAGGCCGATATGGCCGCGTATTTGTTGATGGTGCTTTGGGGGTGAGTCCGTAGCCAGCCATCCATCCCTGTTCTATCGACCTGCGTGAGTGAGATCTGACGAACGGGAACAGAGCCAACGCCAACGTCTTCAAACTCCCCTTCTGGATCCTCGCGCACATCAGCACCCACCCACCCACCCTGCACGCCGTCACCGCCGCAGTCGACACCCTCATCTCCCAGAGCACGGCGGCCGGCGAACCCCTCTCCGCCCTCGCAGTACGCCTCGAGCAGAACCCCCTCCTCTCCGCCCTGTACAATGAAGCTCAGCGCCTCACGATGAACTCCAGCTCGGCGCGCAGCGTCGCGCAGGCGGTGACCATCAACGACCGGGTCTATGCCGCGGGGGCGCACCTGCTCGTGCCCTACCGCCAGCTGGCCATGGGACACCCGATTCTGGGCCGCGAGTGGGACCGCTTCGACCCGGACCGGTTCCTCGCCCACCCGGCCCTGGCGCAGAGCAAGAGTTTCATCCCGTTTGGCGCGGGCAAGCATAAATGCGTCGGCCGGTATCTGAGCAAGCGCTTGTCGCTGACGTTTGCGGCGCTGGTGGTGCGGCGGTTCCGCGTGGAGGCGGTGCTGGATGGGGTTCCGCAGGTAGGGTTTACTCCCGTCTCCTCGGGGCCGGGGGGGCCGGTTCGGGGTGGAGATGTACGGTTGGTGGTGGGAAAACGCGATGACGTTGGGCTGTAGGACTATCTATCGCTGTGGTGTTGTGGTGACTGTGGTGTGTGTGGTCGATATTTGCATGGCACTATACTGTAACTACTAAGAAGTATTCCGTATAGACTGGACATACTTCCGGTGGCACCGTCGAATCACCAGCGGATTTCGCCTGGAGATGGACCCCTAATACCTAGATAGGCCAGGCTGGACGAGATATCCACTTTCATCCCGCGGATGTATCGAGTGAAATGGTCCAGAAACGCGGGACAGAAGGGGGAATATCCCCGGAGACTCCGTGAAGCCCTGCAATGCAACCAAAAAAGAAAAGGCATGGAATCCGAGGCCACTGACTGGCTCCATCCCCCAACGCTCGGTGCGTAGTGCATGCATGCAGACAAGCGTGTGCGTATCACAAGCGCAATAGCAATAGCAATAGCAAAAGCAATAGCAATTAAAAACATCATCTGCAAGACAGTCATTGGCGCCGAGCGCTGAGGGAGGGGTTGATCCTGCAGCCACGCTTGGTAAGCCCAGCGTCTAGAGCCATTCGCTCCCCCCCCCACCACAACGACATCAAGCCCAAGCCACCCAACTCTCGCAGAGCCTTGTCCAGACCAGCACCGTCTGAAGATGCGGGCCGGGGGGAATCCCAGGCGCAGGTTTTGGACCCCACGAGAGTCAGTCCGTCATCCCCTCCATCAGGCCTCCCGGTCTGCTTCTCGCTTCGCACTGTCGGAGCATGGCGACGCTTGACCTGAGGAATCTGACATGCAGGAATGTTTGCACGGGTCCTCACGCTTGTGTGCGTTCCGCTCGGGCTGATCTGGGTCTGTGTCTGTCAGCATCGGTTCAGCAGGGTGGGTAAGCTGCGTGAGGAGGGTCTTAAATGCTGATAGTTCTTCCTTCACGATCAGGCGTTGCCTCTGCTCTGCCTGCGCTGCTCTGCTCTGCTTGCTCCGCATTGCCTGGTCATGGATTACTACAACATCCCTGCTGTCGCGCCGCCGGCGGGCCAAGTGTCGAATTTCGTGAACCCGCCGTCGCAGCGGACGGCGATTATCGTGCTGCAGTCGATCTTTCTGTTTCTGGCGCTGTTGGCGGTATCGGCGCGGGTCTGGGTGCGGACGTGTCTGATCAAGATGTGGGGGGCTGAAGACAGTAAGTTTGAGTCTTGTTGGTGGAGGATGTGGCTGACATGGGTGACTTGCAGCGACGTGCATTCTCGCGATAGTAAGTTCCTGGGATGGTGGTGGTGGTCCGGTGGTTTTCGACAGCATGCTAAGGAGAAGCAGTGTGGCTCGATAGCACATATGACATTGTACACCCAGAGTAAGTGAGTCCCTCATCCTTATGTCCATCTCAGCCCTCTAATTCCTTACGGGACAGCCCTCCCCCTGGGCATCGGCCGCCATATGTGGGATGTGCGCGCCATCAACCTCATCCACCCCTCATCCAACCGAGTAGGTCCCCTCCACAATCCATCCCGACCCCTACCCTAATTCTTTCTCGGCCAGGTCCTCGACGCTGGCGGCATCACCTTCCCATGGACCGTGTGCTTCGCCAAAATCTCCATCCTGCTCCTCTATAAGCGCATCTTCCCGCTCCGCCGCGAAATCGTGGCCGTCTGGATCGGCATCGTGGCCGATGCGGTGCTGTACACCCTCTGCATCGCCGTCGCCATCGGCAGTCTGGTGAAATGCGCGAAGCTCTCGCAGCTGGACGCTCCGTACTGCAAGTTCACCTCGGACACGATGATCACCATCCAGTCGGTCATCAACGTGGTGACGGACTTTTACGTGCTACTGCTGCCGATCCCGCGACTGGTCAAGCTGCAAGTGAGTCGACGGCGACGGATTGGGCTGTTCGTGACGTTTATGAGTGGATTGGGGTGCGTTTCCCTGTCCCCGTTGCATGCATGGTGTCTGGTGCCGCCGTACAGAATTGCTAACGAGGGGGGAGGGTAGGGCTTGCGCCACCAGTTTGGCCCGATTGATCAATTTCCAGATCAACGATAATTCGGATGTGTTTTGGGTGACGGGGCGGAATGCCCAGTTTACGTATGTCTCTTGCACTTGAACCTGCGAATTGAAGGGTGATGCTGATTGGGGTAGGATTGTCGAGATGAATATCGCCATTATTGTCGCTTGCGCTACCTCCTTCCCCATGTGCTTTGCTCGGCTACGCTCCATCGGCTCCTCCTTCTTTACTTCCCTGCAGAGCGGGAGTCGCGAGGCCCCCAAGGTCAGTGAGACCGGAGAAGCGGTCCGGACTCATCTGTCGATGCAGCGTCGGCCGGGGGGGCCGACTTGGGAGAGGCTGAAGGGGAAGGGCGGGGAGGATGGACGGATGGATGCGCAGGAGCTGGAGTTTCTGACGGATCCGCCTGTCTGAGGTGGTGAGAGGGTCGAGAGTGCGATAGTGAATAGGAGGGTTGGCTGTATATAGATTATTCTCGTGCTTTGGAGACATTCGGTGCTGTCTGTGCCTATAACTACTTAGTAGGTACTTAGTCGGTACTTAGTAGGTACTTAGTAGGTACTTGGTAGTTCGATGAGCAGTCGCTGAGTAAGCATGTACTGTATAAGCATTCCCTTTTATTTACGAAGTACCAAGTACTAGTCAAGTACTAAGTATGTAGTTATCGGCAATCAGCCCCTAATCCCTAGGGTGTACTACAGCCTGCCGGGGGATATCGTGGCGATGTGATAGGTGTCTCCTGCAGGGATCGTGCTGTGCACTGATTGAATCTAACGGTGTTTAGCGTGAATGAGAGAGTCTTTGTGCCGTCACCCCCAGAAACAATAAGAACAGCCTTGCCCTCTTATTTCTGTGACTTTTTTCCTTTCTTTCTCTCTCTCTTTCTCCCATACACAATCAATCCACCTCCACACATAAACATACACACATATTCAATCCACACACACACACATATATATATATACACCATGTCCCTCAGTCCCGTCCTCATCACCGGCGGCAACGGCTTCATTGCCTACCACATCATCGCCAAACTCCTCGCCGAAGACCCCAACACGATCATCCACAGCCTCGACGTCACCACCACGCGCAACCGCCATGCCGCCCCCAGCGTGCACTACCACGAAGGCGACCTCTCGTGCGCCGCCGACGTGCAGCGCATCATGCAGCTGGCGAGACCCAAAACCATCTTCCACACCGCCTCGCCCGAGTTCTCCGACGCGCCGGAGAGCGCCTACCGGGGAATTATCGTCGAAGGGGCGCACCACCTCCTGGCGGCCGCGCGCGACGTGGGCACCGTCCAGGCGCTGGTGAACACCTCGACCTCGGGGGTGATCAACGACAACCACACTGATCTGATCGACGCGACCGAGGAGCTGCCCATCCTACGGCCGCCCGTGCAGCAGCGCCTGTATTGCATTGCAAAGGCGGATGCGGAGGATGCGATCCAAGCGGCGAATCGCACCCGCCTCCTCAATCATCATAATAATCAGAATGATGATACTAAGGAGCAGGAGGTGCAGCCAGACGATCACGGGATCCTGACGTGTGCCATCCGTCCCAGCCTCGCCTTCGGGGAACGCGATATCGGCACCCTCGGCAAGATGTTCGCCGTGGCGCGCCAGGGTAAATTGCGCTTCCAGATGGGCAACGGACGCAACCCCTACGATTTCGTGTACGTGGGCAACCTGGCCGATGCCCATCTGCTGGCCGCGCATGCCCTGGTCGAGGCGTGGGGAAAACCCGCGCCCCCGCCGGAGAGTCGCGTCGATGGGGAGTGCTTCCACATCACGAACGAGGATCCCTGGTTGTTCTGGGATTTCCAGCGCGAGGTCTCCCGTCTCGCCGGCAAGCCCGTCCGGCCCGAGGAGGTGATCGTGATTCCCAAGTGGGTGGGGTTGACGATCGGCTGGTTCAATGAGTGGGTGGCGTGGATTGTCTCCGGGGGCACCAGGAAGGCCAATATGACGCGCGAGGGGATCCGGTTCAGTACCCTGACGCGCACGTTGAACGGGGCGAAGGCGCGCAGGGTGCTGGGGTATCGGCCGCAGGTTGGGGTGCAGGAGGGGCTGGAGCGGAGTGTGCGGTGGTTCATGGAGAATGAGAAGCAGGAGGAGAAGGAGGCATAATTTGGTGTTTTGTCTGTGAGGGGGGATGGTTGGCTTCGTGCAGTGGTTGTGTGGTCGTGTGTCTAGCACCTAAAACAGAGATGTAGTTACTTGCGTTATGGTTAATGGGTTGAACAGATCAATTTCACGGTTTGCCCTTCCTAGGGTTACTTTTCATTCAATGTAGCTATAGCTATAGCTAGACAAGTATCAGGTGGATGATGGACGGATGCCACGGTATTCTCATTCTACCCAGGTCAGCACAAGTGGATGATAGGGCATCAGGCATCCTCTATACTGTTATGCATGAGTTGAGTGGATCTGGATGACTCAATGCCACGGAAGGCTGTTGTGCCTCAGAAACAGGACTACAGACGATAGCCGCCATTATGAAATGCAATTCTCATGATCGATCTTCACTGATGTATTCACTGTCTTCTTTAAATCATGTGAATAATTCCTTTACTTGATCCTATACGTACTTTATTACTTTTATATCTTGTTAACCAGCTACACTTATAAGTAGTACCACGCAGAGTCATTTAGGACTAGATAGTAGCTAAAGATGAAGCTAAGCAAGTAAATAGCTTTATATATATATTATTTCTAGTACTCCTGCTCCTCTATAGTAGTTGAATTATCCATAGTAATATCCTACCTAGTATTGTACCTGATAGTTCTACTATCTATTCTTGAGCGGATAGCTTATATAATTTAACTTTATTAAATCAATAACTAGTTAACTATATCATATTAGCTTAAATAACTTCTTAGCTCTACCTCCAGCTACATAGAATATCTGGATACAATATTCTAAATAAGACTTACCTCTGGTTGACTTAGGGTAATAGCTGATAATAAAGCTAAGTGATATATAGTCTACAAAACATCGATACTGTATTTCCAATGGCGGCTATTGCCTGTTGTTCGGAAGAGAATTCCGATCACGACGAACAAAATCAGACTCCATCGATAAATGCACTGAGTCTAACCAGTTCTGACCGGCGTAGTCGGAGAAACCTCGGTGAGGCCAAGACCGCGTGGGATGATCTTTTCCCAAGAGAGACCATCGAGAATCTAAGTTAATCGATTAATGAATAACCTTCTAACATCTCTCCCCGCAGAGACTTATAACCTGCGATCCCCAACCACCACTTCCCTCTGCACACTGCACAGCACACTGCACAACTGGGGTCAATCGACAAGATGGCCCTCACTCTCCTCCCGTATGCGTATGCGGGCAACATCTCCTCCGCCTTCCAAGTGTACGATCCAGGCTTCCTCAACATCACCGGGGCCCATCCCACCATCTCCATCCTCCTCAGCAACACCACTGCCTTCGCCCACGAAGGCCCCGTCTACCTCCCCACCACCAACACCCTGTACATGACCAGCAACATCCTCACCGACCCGACCACCAACCAGACCACCATCCAGATCTCCAAGGTCGACCTGGACGCCCACCCGCTCACCGCGGAGATCGTTCGTCCCTCCCCGCCCATCCCCAACCCCAACGGCGGCATCGCCTACGGGGATGGGATCCTGTACTGCGGCCTGGGCAACTTCACCGACCCCGCCGGGTTGTACGTGATGTCTCTGGCCGCCGCCACCACCACCAACAACGAATCCGCACAAGGATCCTACGCAACCACCCCGCTGCTGACCAGCTTCTACTCGCGTCCCTTCAACTCCCCCAACGACGTCGTCGTGCACCCCACCGACGGGGGCATCTACTTCACCGACCCGACGTACGGCTCCATCCAGGGCCTGCGACCTGCCCCGCAGCTCCCGAATCAGGTCTACCGGTTCGATCCCGTCAGTGGCAATGTGCGGGTCGTGGCCGATGGGTTCGTCAAGCCGAATGGACTGAGTTTCTCCCCCGATGGACGGGTCTTGTATGTGACCGATACGGGGTATGCGCTGGGCAATGGGAGTTTCGATCCGTTGATGCCTGCTACGATGTATGTTTCGCTCTGCTGTCTAGTACATAACCAAACTGATCGAAGAACCAGCTACGCTTATGACGTATCCCTCATCCACAACCAACCCGCCCTCACTCACCGTCGCGTCTTCGTGATGGCTGACAACGGGGTCCCCGATGGCATCAAGGTCGATGCGCAGGGCAATGTCTACGCCGGATGCGGCGACGGGGTGAATGTCTGGTCCAGTGGCGGGGTGCTGCTGGGTAAGATCCTCGTGGAGGGCGGAGTGGCGAATTTCGCGTTTGGGAGGACGGGGGAGATGTTTTTGATGGCGGAGGAGAGGATCTATCATGTCATGTTCAATTGAGGGATTCGATTGGGGGTTGTCGGGGGGTTGCATCACGATAATTAGTATAGTATAGTATTGTGGATTGGGGGGAGTACATTCTGTGTACTCTGTATGGTGGACAAGAGAAAGGGAAGGAAAAGGGGGTCAGCTGGAGCTGTATTGATCTAATCTTTATGTATATATGGCTTATCATACGACATACACAACGCACAAGCGGTACGGAAACACCCCTGCTGATGTAGCACCAGTACAGCGAGTCAACGAACAACGTGCGTCCCGAGCATACGGAGTACAGTATTTGCCGAAGATCAATCATGCGATGCGATGCACTGGTCCGAGCGAGGAACCTGTGGAGACCTTGCAAGCCATGGCGTTTCACATTACAGATCTCCATAATAGATCACGTCTTGGCAGGTGATATATTGAACTATCAGATCACTACGCGATAACGAATGACTATCTACCACTGACCACCACTGGCCGGTGTCCTCCTTGGCGTTGCTGTCCGAGTGGCCGAGCAGCGAGGCCTCCAGTGGTCGTGGATGAAGGTGTTGGAGATGGTCACGTAGTCGGAGCCGTGGGTGACCTGGTGGGTGGTTGCGTGAGTGGGTCTTCCGGGGAAGGGAGAAGTGCTTACATCGATGAGTCCGTCGTAGTAGTCCTTGTCGTGGTTGCGGTCGGAGGAGACATCGCAGTGGTCGATCCAGACGTTGTGGGAGTATTCTATCAGCAGGGAGGGAAGTCTTCCTGGACAGTTATTAAGATGAATCTGGGACAAGAGTAGGCGAAATTAAGCAGGGTCATGCATGATCGAGTGAGTATGCTTTCCCCACAACTTTTGCGCTACGAAAGAGGCATAGTGACCTGTTTGAGACGCATGACAGATCCACATATCGCACCGTTGCTCAGGGTGTGATAAAGACTATTGAGTGGGTTTGTTGGTGGGTCTTTCTATTCTGGTTCGAGTTCATCGAAGTGGCAATTGCAATTCCAGAAGGTGGAATTCATAATCCGCCGATAGAGTCCACATCGCTTACGGCTACTCGAGTCTGCATCTCGCCCTTCCGGCGATTTGATTCATGTCTCCTCACCGTCATGCCAGAGTGATGTGAGGTATCAACCATTGACCCGCAGTCGTCTTCCAGTCAGTCACTGTCAATGACCTTGAGCGCCAGGACATACCCGCTCTGTGCATGGAAAGATTACTCCTGGTCAGCGCAGAATTGTGCAGACACGCGACAAGCGGGCCACTTCATGCTTGCGGCTGCGGTAATGCTGGTGAATTACCCTCGTCACCTGGTCAGAGCAGCCCAGCACAATTCTATCATGTATGTCGGTGAAGTGCGCCTATATCAGGGCGGTTATGCTTGTTGTCCGTCTGGCCACGAATGCGCGGGTCGTCGACATAGTGCGGACGAATTTTCATCTATTTCAACAACTAGCCTGAGCACTTCCTCTGGGAGCCTCCAAGCAGGACTGGGATTCACTGGTCGTCTATTCTGGATTGTGCTATGCTATTGATGACTGGTATGAGCCTGGCCTAAGTAGATATAAATAGTTTTAGCAGGATGCTCTTTGAAAAAAGGGAAAACTAGCAGAAAGTCATCTGCGCTTCTGATTCTTCTCGAGTACAGCCCACTGGAGCTTGTTGGAAGATGACTTCTTCCACTGCGGACGAACCGGTATTCACTGCGGATTCCTTTCTGCCTCAGGCATACACCTGGCAACCCCGTCTTGGCAGACCGGAAAAGCCTGCATGGCCGAAAACGGTCTAGTGTGGTTGAGTCCCACCGCGTTCCTTTCCTTTTTCGGATCGACGGTGGCCCTCTTCACTTCATGCCTGAGGCCGTGCATTGCAATTTATCTCAAGGCTGAGCTTGAGATAAATTCAATCATCGCCTTGGTCTGCTTCACAGATCCAAGATTTTTCACTGAAATCTTTTCACTGAAATCTCTACTCCGTAGAGAGTGGTTGTGGGTGAGTGCGCAAGCAGGATACTTTATGTGTGGGTAAATCTTCTTCCATCTTGAAAATCCAGCGTTCAACAAAGTTTCTATCGTCATCCACTGGTAGGATGAACCAACAGGACTGGCACTGGAATCCTACTCGTTCAATACGGGGTGGCAGGCAAAGCTGAGGCTGGATCTGACGCCATCCCCAGCACACGTGGTGTGCGCGTTGGGTGTGTGGGCTGGCCAGGAACCCCCCTTGACAACCTTATTCTGTAGTGTCAACCACAAGGCTGTCACTTATGGTGTAGTAGTCCAGATACCCTGTATAACTCCTGTTACTCTGTATAACTCCTCTATCACTCCAGTTATAACTTCTGATGGCCACTTCGATTATGTAAGGTCATGGCAGGGTAACATTCGCTGCCATCCCCCAAATTCGGCCATCTCCGAGTCTCTCCTCAACTCCAGCTCCTTCACTGATCCTTCCTCGCCACTGCCCCGACGCACCTGCACAGTTTGTTGCCTGGGAGTATCCTCAAAGTTTTCTGTCATTGTTCCCCAAGGAGCCACGCTAGAGCCATCAGCAGCCACTGGGAGAGATTCCATGGTGCTGGTTGGTTATCTGGCTCCTTATCGCGAACATTGGCGCTGTTATCACGCCATAGCACTCCAATCAACCCGCTGGCACTAGTGCTGCGTCTAGAATACACTCGCCTTGTTTAAAACCCTGCAGCTGCCGCGGAGATACCTTCGCCTCATACTGGGTCGCTGATCGTGCATGCCAACAACAATTCACGATGCTCCCCGACGACCAGAAACGGCCGGTGCAGCAGCCCGCGGATGTCGATGAGTTCGACTCGGACGGATACAGTTCGGCAGAAATCTTGAATGCCCTCAAGAATGAAGGTATGGGGTCGCATCAACCCATGGCGCGAGGTCGAGGCTGACTCTATAGACCATCAACATGAGATTCAGCTGCGGACCATGTCCTGGCAGAAGGGGGCGTGGCTGCTGTGCGGAGAGCAGGTCTGTCTGGCCATCATGTCGCAATCCTGGTCGCTCTCGTAAGTCGAGTCCTGCGGTCGGAAAGTGTGAATTCTGATCCATGCAATGCACAACAGCGTCTTGGGATGGGTGCCAGGAATCATCACCATGTTAGTGTCGGGGATCCTCTTCTGGATTACCTCGATGACCATGCACAAGTTTATCATGAAACACCCGCAGATCCGAAACATATGTGAGTCTCTGCCGGGCATGATGCGATCAAGGTCCGACTGACACAACGCGCAGGTGACTTCGGATACTATGCATTTGGGAAGAGCAAGGCTGCCTATGCATTCGCCGGGTTCATGCTGATGGCCAACAACATCCTTCTGATCGGCTTCCACATCTTGACGGGGGCCAAGATCCTCAACACCCTGTCCGATCACTCCCTCTGCACGGTGGTTTTCTCGGTCATCTGCACAATCATGGGGGTGGTGCTCTCGGTCCCCCGAACGCTGCACCATGTCTCCTTCATGTCCATGTTCTCCTGTAAGTACTCGTGTGGCATCGGCTCCCGGTCGCATTCGCTGAACCGACCTAGCGGCCTGCATGGCCATCTCTATCCTTCTGTTCCTTATCTTTGCGGGGATTGAGAAAGCGCCCCTGTACGGATACAACGGGGACTACCCCAGCGATGGCCCCGTGCACACCTACGCCTTTCCCCTTCCTGGCACCACCTGGGTCAATTGCATGAACGCCGTCCTCAACATCACCTTCCTCTGGGTGCCTCAGATCCTCTTTCCGACCTTCATCTCGGAGATGGAGCGCCCGCAGGATTTCCCCAAGGCCCTCGCCGTCCTCACCGGCATCTCCGTCATCCTGTTCATCGTGCCCCCCGCCATCGGATTTCGATACCTGGGTCAGTACGCCACCGCACCGGCTTTCGGTAGTCTGGGGACGGTCGCGTACAAGAAGGCCTCGTTCGGGTTCGTGATCGCGCCTACCCTCATCATCGCCGTCATCTACGCCAACGTCAGCGCCAAGTTCGTGTTCGGGCATCTGATGGGCCGCTCGCGCCATGCGCACAGCAACACGGTCATCGGCTGGGGGGTGTGGCTGGGCCTGATGGTGGTGATCTGGGTGCTGGGGTTCATCTTCTCCGAGGTCATCCCCAGCATGGGCGACTTCTTGTCGCTGCTGGGCGCGGCCTTCGACTCGTTCTTTGGGTTTATTTTCTTCGCGGTCGCCTACTGGCAGTTGTACCGGGGCAGGCTGTTTGCAGGCGCGGGACGCAGCGTCATGACAGTCATCCATATCATTGTGATGGCATGCGGGTTGTTTCTGTTAGGCCCGGGGCTGTACGCGGCCGTCGAGGCGATCATCGCCGATTATGCGGGGTCGACTTCGCCGGCGTTCAGTTGTGCTAATCTATCCCTGTAACTGTGTCATGATCTACCTGTCTGTTATGAACGAGATGAATGTGAATGTTGGAGTCGGGTATGGTTTCAGTGTGTCGGGGTATAGGTCCGCATGAACGTGCCTCTTCATGTCTTGGTACTCTTCAACGTCCATTTGCCTCTGAGCGTCTCTTGCCCGATGCTCTCTCCTCACCTCCAGATTCAGAGATCGGTTCTCCGCCTCTCTTCCTGACATCCCGTCCTGACCACCGAGATGAAGCGGTATGGCAGCGGTATCCACGGGAACCCGGATGCCTCTTTCGAGCAGTGCGTCAAAAGTCACAGCATGGGAAACGAGGTTCTGATTGCCTTGTATTGCAGATTAGGTCGGATCTCTCCGTTGCTTTTGGGGATAGCAAAAGCGGCTTGCCGGTTCCGCCCTAACGACGTCTTTCGGTCTGTGTTTCCGGTGGCTCTTGCTTTGAGTAACATTGCACTCGCTCTCACTATCGGTTGTGATCTATGGTTACTAAAGGGAACCGTCGTAATACTACCGGTGACACAAAGATCAATCTGGCTGATGAGATGGACCGCCAGCTGAATCGGTTGCGATGGTTGTACGCATACACCCAGAGAAGACACCGCGATCGTGGGAGTCGGTAACCGTCTGGCACTGGACTTCTCTGCTACGGACCAGTGAGGTCATTTGCAGTGGCCGGTATGGTTGGAGTCGGGTTGAGTTTGCAATATGCGAGAGTGTGGTATTCTCCTCATTACATGCTGCAGCCATGGAGGGTGGTGGCATAAATCCACATCACTTTTAGGATATGCCATTGTATCCGGGCGGGGCCCGCAGCGAGAATATATATCCAGCCATGCTATCATGCCTTTCTGATTCGGGAATGACTCGGAGTCTGTAGCATAGTACCTAGAGAAACCACATCTGATGCATTCTTCTGTAAATGAACATAGCTGAGTCACGAGAATGTGTCTCTGCTATTAGTATCTCATGTACAAAGGAAGCAACGATGATTGCATCAAGTGCATAGCACCGTTGTCTTTTGGAATATATTTACAATAGCAGTTAGCTCTTCAACAACCAGCCTAGCTAGCTCAATCGGCAGAGCGTGAGACTCTTAATCTCAAGGTTGCGGGTTCAACCCCCGCGTTGGGCTTTCATCTTTTGTTTTTTTCGTGTCTTGTGCTTTTGGTGCTGGGTGGGGCTCATGCTCCAGGCTGTGGGTCCGACTCCCGGATGCAGACTATCCACGGAGCTGTGTCCTGCATCTCGATGCAGCGGTTGACTTGGCAGACTCGTCGAGATAAAGATAAACGTCCGTGGTGAGTATCACAGTATCAATGGATTCCTATCACATTAGCTAATCAGGTCAATTGCTGTATTGCGTATCGTGGTCGCAGCTCAGTCACTCTGATACATGAACCATGTCTCCGGAGCCCTAATCATGGGATGGCGCCGCAGCAATGGAACCCAACGCTAAATAAAGCTCCTTACGCAAAAGAGGGGGTCTATAATCTGGCTCGACTGCAGCTGTACGCTTGCTATCTGCGTTGAGTATGCTTCTTGCTGATTCGAACTCAGAGTGTTCTTCTGCAAGGTCTTTCGAGCCTGTGTTACAGGTATAACCTGCCCCCGAGACAGTTGCAGTTGCCTGTCCATTATATTCTCTCACTATGTGTGCATATACCAGATCAGCCCCCGCCAGTCTTGGCTGTGCTTCTGACAGAATATACACGGCTAGTTGTGTCTGGCTGGACGGGAGGGTGCTCAGCATGAATTCGGCCCACGTGGTAACTCAGTTGCATAGAGCGCACACTCTCGTGAGCGTGAGTAGAAGAGTGACCCTATTTGGCCTGTGGAGCGTGGCTGTTTCTTGACCCTGCCTTTGAGTGTTTCAAAGAACCTTCAACGTTGCATCTGGTGAGTATAAGAGGGAGGGTAATCTTATTCAGCTCTATGAGAGAAGCGTGACCGTTGCGTGTCGTCGAGGACATTGTTCCTGCTGGATACCAGACTGGAGTTCGTATCTTGAACTAGATCCCCTTTGCAGGGTAGTTCGTGCCCAATTGTTGGTGTTTCGCCCATGCAGCGTATGTGGTGCTCTTGCTTGGATTCGCAAGAAGCTTTGTCGTGACGGAATTCCGACTGCCGCTTACCGTTCGTAGATGACAGAGACCCTGTGGCTGGAGTATCAGCTTCCGGACAGCGAGTGAGGCTCTTTGCCATTATTAAGGGTTGATAATGCAGCTCACGCGAGAGAGCCTAAGGGCACGTTCGAGTCTGTTCAGGAGATTGGCCTTGTGAGAGAAGGTTGCCAGAGGGAGTTATAGTATGGTGAGTCAATATTCCCTACTAGGGTTTGTGTCAAGAAACCCCCGGAGATGAACTCGCGGACTCTGCCAGACCCTTGAGACCTACAGTAAAGGTCTCACTGATCCGGTGGATTCTACGGGCAACGCAATATAATCTTGCGATGCAACTACATGAAGGGTCAACTGAACTGTCCATAGTTACGGACAACCCTTGGAGCTCTGTATGCCAAATGGGGGCTATGCAGTATACCGTTGATGACAATGGTAGTGGTGTTCACCAACCATCAGTGCACTTAGCCAAATGAAGTGCAGGCAGCGGAGGAGGTACGAGGAAGACATATTTCTAACCAAGGTAGCTAGGTACCCCTCTAGTGACAACAACAGACTAGTTATCTCATCCAATGATAGCCAACTCGTTATGTGTACCTCGATGTAATGAGTCTAGTCCAAGAGAAATCATCACGCAGTTTATCGTCCGACGAGCTGATCTTCCTGCATGAATATCTGTGATATTACGGAAAGTCACTAGGTTTCTTCGCGAGTGGGCAACTCCTCCCCCCACAACCCCTTCCGAGGGGCACACTGCAGTCAAGGCCATCAATCACACATACCGCGTGGAACCCCCCGCATGATGCATTCACTCCCACGAAAGTACTCCGTACTGTATCAGCTGATCCGGATCTCATTCGGGGCGAAAGAACACAGACCCCCGCCGAGGGGCCTTCCCGCTCCCATTCCTGCGAACGGCACTAAATTAGGGCTAACCACCTTAGGCCGGGGAACCATCCTTGTGTACTGTATGACTATGGGGCCAGGGGCCATGGGCTGGATGAATTTTCCCCTGGTTCATGGTTGGTTATGGAGGGAATTCAAATCTAGCTTGTGAGTCATAATTCATCGATTCATGCAAGTACCAGTTTCAAAACCAGGGAGAAGGTTGTGTGCCAAGGTTCATCAGTTCTCTTCCTGCGAGACTTAGGGGAGGACTTTTGCTCACTAGTAACTTACTGATTCTACAAGAGCACTCACTGCTAGCATACACAGCGACAGCTGGAAAAAAAGCAAGTCAATCTACACCATACACAGCTGAATACGAGACTCAACCTACTCGATTGTCCTATCCGGACCGAATACAGATACACCCGAGACATCGCCGAGAATATTCTAGATTCTGGAATAAGGTTTAGAAACCCGATCCCTTCGAATCCATCCAACGATTACGGAGTAGCAAAACTCAAGATCCAACCTAAACAGCCGGAACAGGCGATGGAGAATCGGATCGGATCGGATCAGATGAAGGATGCAGGATCGGGGGCGCGGATCCTTGTCCGCGGTCCCGAATCTGCATAGCATCAAACGAACCCCGGCGAGCAAGTGGTTTGGATGGATTTCATGTGGAGTGGGGAGTGCTGGGGGATAATCATCTCTGCGGTACTGGAAAATATCCTGAAGGTTCTCTCCTTCAGATATGATGATATGAGTAGGTAGCTTCACGATTTATCTCCGATTGATTCTCTGGCTGGAGTGGACGAGGTTACATTGGGAGTCCCTACCTCATCCACTTGACTATCTGGATTGTAGCTCGTAGCTCAGTCGGGTGTGGTAGCTACCTAACTACCTCCGTAGACAAGTGGACAAGGTATGCAGTGGATGCTCGGTTCGCTAGCCGATCGTTGGGGTCTGGTTGGTGGTTCGATCCTGGATCCATCCATCTCGTGCTCTCTTCTTGCAGTCAGTACCGGTGGTTATGGTGGAACCTTGGATAAGTTACTAGTATCGCTGCAGCTCTACACTTGCCTGCTTACCGCTCTAGACACTTACAGTAACGATCGAGGGTCACTACAATGGGAGCATATCAGCCTCATCTATAGCATATCACATCTCAAGATCTGCGATAACTACTACATCACAGCGACACACACGTGACAAGCAGAAGACCAGCAAGTCAACACGCAGCATACAAGCACAGTCCACCTACCTCCTCCCCCTGCACCAAACGATCATGCAGTTGTCAGTTCCTGACCCCACACAGAATAAGCTTACCACCCAAGAAGAAAACCCGAGCTCACCAATCAGACAAGTAACTAGCATGAAGATACGAGGCTGTGTAGCCCAGTACAGGAATGAATCCCATACTGAGTACTTAGGTACCTACCTTACGCCTTCCTTGTCCACTGCAGTCACTCACTCAGTAGCAGGCTAGCAGCTAGCACATCAGCCATCCTAGGCAGCAACGAAAACCATGGCAGAATGGAACGAGGTAAGCTATGCTGATCATGGCAACTACCACGATACCACTCCTCAGTACCTCACGCCATGCACGCCATCATGGATACGGAATATACATCCGTGTCAATCACCAACACGGACGACAAGCACAAGCGGGATCTTCCCAATCACTACGTGCACAATAAACGGTTGGGATCTTCCAGCTGAACTAACTCTCTAATTAGAGCAGACGATCCGCGATCCTCTCCTTCCGGCAAACACCAGGAAACACCAAAGTGGAACGGAGGAATCCTGCATCTCTTGCCCACGATCTCAACCACTAGAACCTCCAGCCTCAAGTGACAGGCAGTTATGCACAGAAAATCAAGCGCAGGAAGACGACAAATCCAGGAAAATCTCTGGACACTCCATCCTTGTTAATGCAGCCGAACGTACGGAGTATGTAACCGCTAGTGCGGTTTAGCGGCTACGCTATCGGGAGCTATCAATTCCCTCCGGCTTCCGGCGGACCACAGAAGAAAAAAAAAAAATAAATAAATTAATCTCCGAAAATAGTCGTGGAGTAAAACCGTTGCGCATAGTCTTTCCCCCTTTCTCGCTTCTCGGGATTTGGTGGGCGCCGTGTCCACTTTCTTTGCCCAGAAACCTGGCAGAATAGATGAAGAATAGATTGCGCCTTGGTCAATATATTTATATTTAATCAGTCTATCACAGCAAAATCCGGAACCCATGGAAGAAAAGCGAAATTAGAATATATGAACAAGTAGTAGTGATAGTAATAGTAGCCAAAAACGAAGAACCAGGCAGACCGAAAAAAAAAAAAAAAAAAAAAAAACAAAGCAGTGCGGTCAAGGTCAATCAATGATCAGCCCAGCCTACACCAAGCCTAGCGTTCTTTTGACAACAATCGATCGATGCAATATCCCAGTTCGTATTCTCGTAACCAATCCCAATCCCAATAACCCAACCCAAACCAACCGAACACCGCCAATGCAAATAGTCTAAAGAAAATCGCGTTCTGATGAGTAGAGTGATGAAGATTGATCGCTGAGAGCCCCGGGAATCGCCACCTTGGTGGCATCAAACTCCCATGCTTGCTCGCGTGCGTCTTTCGCATTGCGAACCTGCATCGGGTAGGTCCACTCCTTCAAGCGGCCTTCCAGAAAGCCCATGTCGCGGTTCTTCTCCCACATCCGCCGGGACACCTGGAAGGCGGCGTTCACGGTCCCGCGACGCAGCTCCTCGTAAGCCTTGAATGCCACAGGCAGAGGGTCATAACGGTGCTTGGCGAGAATGCGAGAAAAGAGAATCGCATCGTCCAAGGCATAGGCCGCCGATTCGTCACGAGGAGGCATCTAGTCAGATCAGTATGCGAAGGACATCCAACTCATCAATCAGAACGTACCGCATGGGCTGCATCGCCCAAGAGGATCACCCGGCTCCGATACCACCGGGCGTTAGGCCGAACCTGCCACACAGGATACAGCATCCAGTCGTCGGCCTTGTTCACAAAGTCCCGGATGCAAGAGATTCCCGATCGGCCAAAGCGCTCTTGCATCTCTTGGCGCAGAGCTTTTTTGATCGCAGCCGTTCGCCTCCAGTCTTGGCCCGGGTCCATGCGGTAATGAGGGAGCAGCTCCTCCCGGAATTGCACAATAGCGGCCAAGAAGATCTGCTCATGGTCGCGGTCGCAGTAACTGGCCAATAACGAACCGTGCCGCGAGATGTTCATGGAAGTAGAGCGGAAGTGAACAGGGGCGGTGATCTTCTTAGTGTCAACCAGGGTCTGGCAGAAGGAGATACCCGTGTACTCGGACGGGCTGTCAGGATCCACCCAGTGCATCCGCGTGGCTGAGTGAACACCATCGCAGCCCAGAACCAAGTCGCCCGTGGCCGTAGTACCGTCGTGGAAGTATAGCGTAGCCTTGTCTTTCGTCTCCTTTCCGCGAATCAGTTTCTTCCCAAACACCACGTTCACATTCGGGGACCGTTCAACCACTGTCAGCATGGCCACCGACAGGGCGATCCGCATCACACGACGACCCTTGTACCCGCCGAACCCATTGCCATGCTCGTCCACAAAATCCACCGATCCGAGGGACCGCCCGGACCGACTAGAGTACAACTCGATGGCGTCCACATCGGTCCCGCCCTCCGGCCCAAGTCGGTCCATCTCTGCGAGGACGCCCAGACGATCGAGGTGCCGTTGAGCGACGGGGGTGAGGTTGATAGCACCGCCGGAGGTAGACAGAATGTCGTGTCGTTCATATACCGTGATACGAAGGTCGGGGACGAAGGGGGTCAGTTCTTTGGAAAGAGCCAAGGCAGCGGCAATGCCTGCAATGCCGGCGCCAACAACGAGGATATCGCGGGGAACTGGGTCGCTTTCTTCGGCGGGTGCTCGGTCGACATTGTACCAAAAGTCGGCCCAGTCTTTCCCCGCGGAAGGCGGCGGGGTTGCTTCATATCCGACATCCATCATGATGTAGCTTCAATCAATCCTGTAATGGGTTTAACAACGCAGAAGGATCGTGTACATAAACAGGGAAGAGCGGTCATATAAGGAGCGTGGTAAGCAGTCGATTGTCCAGAACCGAGGAAGTAATTTTCTGAAGAGGCAGGAGTCGAATTAGGGAAAGAAATTCTCATAAAAAAAAAGGTTTGGGGGCGAGATACATCGGCCTCCAATACCTAGGGGCAAGGCCAGGAGAGCAGTAAATTTATATATAGACCAATGAGACTGGTGCATCAACGATGGTTTGGGAGACCATCGAAGAGGGGACATGTTCGGCCGGAAAATGGAGAGTGTTCGGAAGTTGGCCCTGGCATCGAGTTTCGAGACAGCCAAAAATTGGCAACTGGGAAAAATTTGTCTGCAGGAATCCACATCTCACAGGCTTCATAGGCTCATAGGCTATGACAGCCTCAAAACCCGATGAGCTACGACTTCCGGCCGCATGAACGGCGCCAGGCCTTCATCCGCAGCTCCACTCCATGCCCGACGAGCAGTCAATCCGAGACGTCATAGGCTGGAAGCCAGCAGCTGTCAGTGACTGAACTTCATTAGTTCCGCGGTAGGAACGCTGGATCATTCCATTGTAGCCGTTGTGACCCGGCTCGGCACTCGTAAAGGGCATAGAAACTTTGGCGATAGGTCTCATTGTGGACAGCAAGGGGAGTGTGCTCAGGGAAAGGAGCTCGAAGGCTGGGTCAGACCAAAGCTCTTCCACCCGGCAGCTGGTCCGTGTGTCATTTTTGAGATTAACATTGATGGGGAAGCGACTTCATCTGATCAGGATTCAGGAGAACTCGATTAGACGCAGACTGCGCTGGATTCTGCTTTCTTTGCCCCCTCCATCCTGCTGAATTTTTTCTTCTTTTTTTTTAAGCAGTGTCTGAAGCCAAGACACTAATTGTGACTAAGCAGGGTTTTTATTTTTTTTTTCCTTTCTTCTTGTGCGTTTGCCTGCAGCAAATCTGCACACGCTGTCTGATCAATTTCCAGCCGCTTCAAGGTTAAAGCCTGTCCTTCCGGACATATCTGCCGATCCCATCGTGAAATTCCGACCGGGATCAATCCTTGTCTTTTGTCAGACCAGATCTATTTGCTAAGCAGGCCGGATTCGGACCCGGTCGGCAATATGGCTCACCCCCTTGATCCCGGTCGAGATTTCTTCTTGCGCAGATGCTGTATGTAGCCTGTCCCACGATGACGAACGGTGGTCCCCCTCCCATGTGGTTTCTAAGCGGAAGATGTCCATCGTTCTGCGTTTCTGTCCATGTCCATCCGAAATGATCAGGATGGACTCGACTCCGCTTCGAGATCCAGCAGAGATGGATAAGGCCCCCCTTGCCCCCTTCTCCTTCTTCCCCTCGTTTCTGGTCTCCATTTTTAACGGTAGTTGTCCGTGACCACACCAGCGAACGAGGTTAGCCTGTCGTAATTGGCCCCCACCCCGCCCTTCCGTTCTCCACCGTCGAAGCGACTGTTGTCAATACTTGACGTAGCTTTTCCGTCTGGTGGCTTCGGATTCGGATTGAAAGCGCTGGCCTGCGCTCGAAGGGCTTGCTACGGAGTAACAATGGCAGCAGTGGAAAACTGAGTCTCGAGAGGCAAAATAGAGGAGAAATAATAGCCACTAGTGCAAAAAGACTGCAGAATTAGCAGTGTAGAAATCTTGTTGATGGACGATTATGATGTCTTCCCCGCAGCCTGTCAATCCAGAGACAGTGGACCTGTCATATCCTTCGCCGGTGACCCGAAAACGGCTGACAGAAAGGGGCCTGGGAGTGGCTGGACAGGTCCGGTTCGCATGTCTCGGGAATGATACGGAGGACAAAGTTTGGGACGAGTAAGCTTGATTACACCTGTCACTGCGTGGCTGCAGGGGAAAGCTGTCGAGATTGTGTGAGAGAAAGTGTTCGGGTGGTCCAGAGCGTTGGGAACCGTGTGTTCCTGCTGATCGGGCATCGGAAGGCAAGTGACCCTGGCAGTGACCCCATTCATTTTAATATTTGTGTCAATTGATCAACAATACGAAAAGAACAATAATACTCAGCTACGATGGTCTGGTTAGACCAGCGAGCGTATGCTGTGTCGAAGCGATAAGCCTCGAAAAGTCGAAAGCGATGATGGTGACATGGATAGTGTAGCAGTAATAGTACATTGTGAGCAAGTCTCGAAGGGGAAGAAGTCCCGAGGCCACCACACAGATTTAGGAAAGAGGGTGAGACCTGGGGCCTCCTCCTCGGCTGCCTTGGCTTCTTCTTCTTGTTCTTCTTCCAGAACAAACAACACAGCCTCTTCTCTCCCCTATCTGCTTCCCCCTTCCCACCCCATAGAGCACGAATTGACTCGTTAGCCCTAGTGTTCACGGACTCATTTTAACGGGACCGCCATGAGGGTCACTGTGTTGCTATTTTGAGATGAGCTCCATCCATCTCAATCCCCATCCTCGACTAGCAAAACATCCATCCCAATGTCTCCAAATCGGTCTCAGATACGCGCCAGGGCTCCTCAGCCCCATGTCGCAAGCTAATGCAGGTTTGCTCGAACCTCTGTTCGAGTCGTCACTGTCATAAAATTGTAAAAGAGGGATCGACAATCATCTTGAAGCATCTAGGCCCATTGGCAAATATCAAGGTTACGAGGGACAAGCACGAAAGGTATCTCGACAACCTAGCTCACAGTAGCAGGCATCACTACCTCTGCGAGAAACGAGAATGCATCTACAAATCTGTGCTCGGAGACAAGTCCCTCGGATAAGTGTGCTATGTCAGATATGACTTGTCTCGACCGTATCAGCCGGCCGATAGTAAGAACAGCCGGCTGGGCTCAATCTAAGCGAGCCCAAAGCGTATCCAGGGTACGGCTTCGTCCGGAGTCAATCTAAATCAGTCATCGGTAGTTGAGCGTCGACGCCCCAAAAGCCACCGCCCCGTCGAAAGCAAACCAGAGCCCTCGGCTGTCAAAACAAAGATACATCTAAACTCAGAACTTTTATGACATGTCTCATAACTGTCGTCCTTGGCATCACATGCAAACCGTTCTACGTTATGCAACTTCCAGCAGTCATACGGAGCGCCTCGTCTATTCAGACTCCCTCACACGGTCTCGATGCACCCGAGAGTCAAGGTTCCAGAACGCATTGACTCCAGACAAAGCGCACACAATGGCTTCGAAAGTCAGCTTCGCTCCACAAATGTCAAGCCGTTGACATCAACTCACCAATCACAGTGCTCATTTCATAGTACCCGACGTGCTCGGCCAGGTATCCAGAAAGCACGGGCCCAATAAATGCGCCCAGAGTCCAGCTTACACTGGCCATCGACAGAGCCCGCGAGTAGCCTCCATTCGGACCGAAGATGCCCGGGGTCTCAGCTTCAAGCTCGTCGATGGTGACTGCCCATCTTATAATTAGGTGATGTTCAATCCCATAAATCGCGGGTGACATACCTGTGGCTTCGATTGTTGCCGCCCCATTCATCAGACAGGAGAATGAGCCTACCAGGGTGACGCAGATTGTGTAGATCACTTGTCCTCTGTCGCCTTTGTTGGCCCAAGGGAAGCGGTCGTCGCCCGGCATCCCACATACCCACATGATTGGTGCGAGGATGAGAAATCCCGCTGTCGTTGGCCACCTCGTACCAACCCGGTCCTTCAGCCAGCCCACAAGGGGGCTAAGGATGATCCCCGGTCCCTGTAGGGCGAAGAACATCATCCCTGCGGGGAAACTGCCCCAGTTGAACACATCGCGGACATGCAGTGGGAGGGTAGTGTCGAAGCTCGAGATCAAGATGGCAAAGGAGAAGAAACTAACGACACCAGCCAGGAATCGACGATGCTGCAGGATAAATACATAGAACCTCCACCCTGTCAAATTGGGTGCGGTTGCATTGCTGTGACCCAGGAGCGGTGCATTTTCCGGGTCCGCCGCGGTACTGTGAGCAGGCTGTGTACTTTCTGAGGCACAGGATTAGTGGACGGTCGGGCTCGAGCTGAGACGTGCCTACTTACCATTTCTAGCTTTTGACTTTTCTAGCATGAGAAACCGCAGGACGATGTCTACGATCAGGATTGTAAAGGCGCTCGACCATGCGAGCCAGTATCCTCCAACCTCGAAAAGTATGCCCGCTACCATGGGTCCGCCCGAGGTACCCGCTGCGACGATTAGGGAGATTACGCCGTAGGTCTTGCCCAGATGCTCCGGCCGAACATTGTCCGCGATCGTGGCGTAACCTACCACCCAAATAAACGAACTGGCAATCGCCTGGACCAGACGACCGGCGAACAGCGTGAAAGCTATTTTCGTAGCGGTCAGCCCCCATAGCTCAGCAGCAGAGCTTGTCCTCAATCCGCCACAATGATCTCATGGTCACTCACTCGAAGTCGCCATCGCCAAGATTATAGACCCGACCAAGGCCGCCACCAGAGACCAGATGAGCAGTCCCCTCTTGGAAGGTAATCCATCGGCATAGTGACCGATAAAGGGACTCGTGATCAGAGAGGCTACCGCGCTCTCCGATAACAGAGAAAAGCTCATCCGTTGTGTCAAGGCGACATCCAGTCCGAGGCGATTTTCAAGTACGTAGGGAAGGATCGGAACGAGGAAGGTGTAGAGGAACGTATCTAGTAGTAATCAATAAGAATGGTGTCAGCTTCAAGCAACGAATGATGGTGCTGAGATGCGTCGCTTGACAGTTTTTTTTTTTTTTTTCCTTTTGCTTACCGGTGAACAGTGCTATGGCCATGGCACTCACGATGAACAGCGGCGATGAGCGCCATTTCTGGCCCCATTTGGTGCCTTCCTTGACCGTAGTGATAGTCATGATGCTGTCGAGGGCACAGAACAGCAGCAGAGGAGGTGGTGCGAAAAGAGGGGAGACATGATTGATTCTGAAGATAAGCAGAAATCCAGCATGGAGGCCCAGCACGCCTTACCGCTGCTGCTATCGTGCTTGTCCCCTGGTTGGTCCAAAAGCCCGCACTCCCCACCGGGTCACCGATAAGGATTTATTTTCTGTCGGGCTTCAAGTATAAACACCTTGCAGGGTGCAGACATGTGTGTGTTTCTGTTTCCTCTGGAAGAAAACGGTGGAGGGTTACTTGCAGAGAGGGTCCATTGTGGGGTTATTCAGTGAGGTGTGAATGGCACTGATGTTGGTGAATGAATGTCGGTCGATTGATAGCTTCAATGGGTGGGGTAATTCAATGTATCGAGCCGAGGTAGTCTTATCTCTTCTTTGCTTTGTGGAGAGCTCCATGTCCACCACATTCACGGCCGTAAGGAGGTTGTCTTGAATATCCTGCTTCTGTTTCTTCAATTAAGGAGAACGGAGAACGGTGAACGTTAACTATGCAGCACCCCCCCATACATCTTTTTCTTGGAAATGATGACATGTTGCTAATGACCGTTAAGCTGATCAGACTAGATATACATTGTGTAGGTAGTGACTGGATACTGCACGATGTGCTGGTGAATTGATGTGGACTCTCTTCTTCATTCCTCAATCATGAATACATCTACATTTCATACCTCCCACCTGCCATCTTCTCTTCTTCTCTTCATCTCTCCGACTACCACCACCCATCAATCTTTCAACCCACACCACCAGCAATCGAAAATAACAGTGGACCATGCTTGATTGCCTGGGTTCATCACAACACCAAAGTCCCCTTCTTCAGGTGTCTGCCAACATCCTTCATATCGTCCTCAGGTTCCGTTGGATGATGAGACAACCATGTCAACATTCATGGCCTACGTCTGTCTGCGGAGGTCCGTTGCTTCATCGAGCTCGCGGTTCCTGCTTCGCCTTTTTGTCTTTCAACTCTCTACGCTGCTCTGCGACTGTGTTATTCCCATTCACCATTCCCATCTCCCATGTCTGCAAGCTATCTCCATCCCCATCTTTTTCCTTAGTTCCCAACAGTGCACGATGTCACGTCCCCTTGGATGATGTAATCCTTCATAACACGCACGATGCAGCTCGATCCTTAGCAGTCTGCCTCAGGAATGGTGGCTTTCACCCTAACGCAACGTGGGGTTGTTCTCCGCGCTCGAATGTACGAGTCAGACATCCCGTCACTTTCACTCCTCACTCAGGAAGATAGAGAAATGTCTCCAATTTCTTCTCGCAGAGAGGAAGATCCTCGACTTCTGCTCGACAAAAAGGCTTCCAAAGCACATACACCAGGCCAGAAGGTTTCCGTCTCCAGACGGTTCAGAGACACCAACCAACCAACACAAAGACCGCCGAGTTCCTCCGATCAGCGAATTTGCAAGCCACTACTCACATCCGACATGTGGTAAACTGGACTTGGCTAATGCAGTTTGCCCTTTGATTCCTGGCCTCCATATTCTGAGGTTCCTCGCCCGCCTTGACGAAGCACTGGTAAGTTTTCACTCCTCCACTTCCACAGTTGACTTCTCGACTTGCTTCTTCTCTTTGATAGTAAAAATTTCTTCTCTTGACGGTTCTAACTTCTCGGAGTTGATTCAGATCTTAGCGAGCCATCTGGCTACGAATCGAGGTTCTCCTGATTCCGATGGTTGAGTGTACCATCTGTGCCGCTACGGGTTCCTTGAGGTTTATGAGTGTCCTGCGGTTGCTATAACATCGCGACATGTATATTCCTGACGAAATTGAGAGAAAGGAGCAAGACATTGACGCCTCTGTTGTACGGAGCGAGACAACCAAGTCAAGCCGAACATTTGCCGGCTCTACTCCATTCACGGGAGAAGATACCTTGGAAGCGCAGTCTCCGAAGGATAAGGAGTGCAAGGAGACAGAAGAGGAGATTCCGCAGGGCTACTGCCGCAGGGTGTGGGACTGGCTGAATTGCTTTGACCCAGTGTCTGTTGCTTACAGCATGACACTAGCTTCAATTAGTGGCTTGTTGAGAGATGAGGGAGTTCATCGTATTACCTCGCAACATTATCGCAGAAGTGTAAGACTGAGCAGGTGCGACGGTCGGGATCAGCACGGTTTCTTGAGTGTTTCTAGCTCGATGGATTCAAGGACGAAGCAACTTCTACAGAAACACTATGGTTTACGATAACTCCATTGTTCATGTCTATGTACAAGGACAAATCAGGACAAACCTTCATCGCGTTGTTAACAACAGCGGTACAAACATCACCAACCACGAATTAAGCGAATACCTACGGCTCCCCGAATTCCGTACCGAGACAGACATCAACAAAAAACTACTGGAGGTTATGAAACAATATCATAACGATTTTAAACAAGCACTTCAGAAGTTTACTGATGCAGTCTTACACCTTGAAAGTTGGGTCGAGCGTAGCTTCCCTTAGTTGGCGGACGACAAAAACGGTTGCGTTTCGAATGGGAATGGCTGTTCCCCGTACGCGCGGGAGGCTATGTTTCGGTGCCAGTCCCTGACTGGTGACCGCATCTAGCAGCTCAAGTCCGGATGCAGGCAGGATGTGTTTTCTGTCAGACTCATTTGAGATGGAACTGAAGCGAGTGGGGAGCTTTGTCGACTAGGACAGCTTGCTCGATAAACTGTATGTGGGTTCCGACGCGCAGGACACATTTTTGGATTTCTGTCCTACTGTGTATCTCATACCGGGCTTTGATGGCGCAGCTATCAATTCCCGTTATGTCCTCCTCCGCGGCACTTCTTTCAGGGAACGAGAAGACCTCACTATCCCTTTAAGAAGATAACGACTGTTGAGAGATGCTGAGCGTCAAGATATCTGGATATCTGTATCGTTCCTGGTGAGCATTTCGCATGTGAGTCCAGACAGATCTAAATTTGATCACAGAATGAAGGTAACATAAGCGATCGGACTGACCCTTTGAAAGTGCTAAACTTGGGCAAGAATTCGGCTCCGGGTAACACCATATGATTGCAGTGCTTATTTCGATCAGTTCTTGCGGGTCCTCTTGACTCACTCTCAGTGTCCAGCCAACAAACCACAGGTAGTCAGGAAAAAACTGAGGACTGCCTTGCACAGAACTCATGCGATATTCCACAGTTATCCGTAAGCTTCTTGCTAATCCCTTTGAGTCGAACAGCTCCTCTCCCAGCCTCACTTGTGAGAGATTTGTGGCGATTCCTCACTTGCTCATCCGCACGGGTCTGAAGTGTCGTTTAACACAGCTAGACAACTATTTCGAATGACTCAAGAGGCTTTCCAAGTTTCAGTCTTTGTTCACCAATGACTTCAATTTGATGTCTGAGCAAGCAGTTGGTGACTTTATCGCCTACATGCAGGGAGGTGAAGCCAGTGGTTTGAGCCGTGGACGTTGAGCGATACGGCTCGTGTTGGGGCTTTTCGAAACTACTTTGGAAGAAGACCAACATTATCTTATTCAATCTGTGACGGCTCAAAGGTGTCGATTCAAAAAAAGGACACCCAAGGTGTTCTTGGTCATGATGCTTTCACAACTCTATCCTGAACATTTTAACGTGATCTGGCCCAGATTTGCCACGTGTTGAGTTGGTCCTTCAGTTCCTGTCTCCGCAGCCCACAGTCGAGAATACGGAGTGAGCTCTTAGCAGCTCCTCGTGACTAGTGCTGGCCGACTACCTGATCGCGGGCAGGAGTGTGGCGGATTTCGCTGCTTGTCAACCTGTGACCGAGACGAAGTGGCCGTTTGACCCGACAACTTCCGCTATGCTCGTGGGGAAGGTTTTCAAACCAGCTCAACCGTTAACTGATCCTGCTCTTTTGCCTACGATCAATCAGAACCGCCCGGATCAGAATCCTGTCTCTGCCGCTACTGGGGCCAGCTGGCCAGAAGACCATATGATCACGTATTCTCCTTTCGGACCCAACTCCATTCGACGGATCCCAACACTTTCGTCGATCCTCACCTTTGCGTACGTAGAGTCCATTGCCGGCCGCTGAGGAGAATCAGGACGACAAGAAATTTGAACACAAAAAAGACTAAGTACTTCGGAATTCAAGACACCTGGCCCGCATAAGGACATCGAATGGAAGAAAGATTTGTGCCTAGGAACGAAACAGTCGAGGAGAATCCATGGGCAGAGTGGAATGAGGGCACAAACCCAGGTAGTGAGGTCAGATGGACACGGACACAAATCAATGCGTACACTGCATATAAGGCTTCACATCAGGCCTACCAACAGAGAGAGACAGTGTACGACAACCTCGCCCAAGGGCCCAACAACACCCAAGAGACTAGCGCCAATGATAATCTAATGCGTCCACACAGCCATTGCCTACGCCGAAGCAGCGATTTAGTAGGCTTTTATCTCTCTTCTGATGTCTTAACTCGTGACTGCTTACAAAAGAGGACTGCAGAAGGTAGAATTTATGTTCTACAAGAGAATTATTCTGCGAATGAATGTCTCTAATGATGACCTAACGGTGAAGATCAATATCTGTTTAATTCGTGTTACAGCCAGAAGACTACAGGTCACGGACTGAGAAGGCGAAGACATGCATCGATTAAACCCTGCCGAGAAGGTGCACCGCTGAGGGCAGTATCACCGTCGAACAGAAGTTTCTTCAGAAGAGCTGCCAGATGTGAGATTGCGGAGCCTTTCAAGGCAACGACAACCTCAGAACGAACCAAACTGACCTGTCCGACCCACGAGGGCTCCAAAAATCAGACTTCGTCACACGCAAAGAACTCGATGAACGGCGAGATTACATAGGGCCTAATGTACCAGAAATCCCATCATACATCAAATTGAAAAGATTGGGCCAGACTAGTATCGCTGCATTACGATATTCGATTCAAGCGCCTCAAGTAACACCGGATTAGCCACAATAAGACTCGAAAAGAAACCATGCGTTCCGCCATAGCTCGAAAGCTGGAATGTCAATTCTTCCCCATTTTGGTCATCTTGAAGCAGCTGCGTAATACGTTTCTGCGCCTTACGGTCTCTTGGTTCGGCCTTGCTGATCTTCCTATCGATTAGGGGTGCGATGCATGCCGCAACCTCAAAACTCGAGCTGTGTCTGCAGATCCTACACCTCCGCCTGCCAATCTATGAGCAATGCTTTGGTTGAAACTACGGCCATATCGGCCGCACTGTCCGTGACTCTGCGTCGTGGCGACGTCGTCAACTTGTGCCGAATATATGGCGTACTGTGACGCCGCCGCCGACGCCTTTTGTTCGTATGGAAAAACGCCATCGAATTAAGCTTGCCGGTTGATGATAAAAAACGACGTCAACTTCGTGCGTGCCCCGATTATCTCAAAGGCTATCCGGCGAGTTGAAGGCAAGCTCTAATCCATCAGGGATCAGTGTGTGAAACAAAAGATGAGTTTGGAAAGAGTGGATACAAAGGACAACCTTGCCGACGGCCTCAAAGCTGCTTTCTGTCTCTGACTTCCTACGTTTTAAAACTCTGGGTCTCATATATCGTTCGCGCCACTACTCGAAGGGAAGTCATGGTTGGTAGACGTCGACAGAATTGCGTCCGTGGTGGTGCGGGACCAGAAGTGCAACAACCGATAAAAGTTTTCCTGGAGGAAACCAAAGGGTAACTTAATGACGCCCAGCATCTTACGAAAGTATTCTCGAACTAGAAAGTGGCATCTGCGGATATTATTGATCAGAGGAGCATTGGAAAGACGTCGCAGGCTAAGGTCCGCGAGCGTGAGCATGAGACCCCTCTGCTACCATCCCGCTGCCGAGTCAATCAAGTCTCGATGATCATCGACCAATGTCCATAACATGGAGCGGAGTGCCTTTACAGCAATGCTCAGAATATTATAAAACGCTTAGCAATTGTGGTCTCCTGCTGTCTCATTGCGTTTCAATTGAAGAATCCTTCTATGGCGTGCAAGCTTACCCAGATCCGGATTAATAAACACCAGGAATTTGCACAGCGAGGTGCAGCAATAACCAGCTAGAACTCTGTATGCAGTTTATGAAGGCCTGACAAGCCTCTTCAGCACTTCATTTCTCAACTCGACTGCGCCTGTTGTGAACATTGTTAATGAGATGTATATGCCGCAACAGCAGTGAACGGAGAGCAGGACCCAAGCCTGCTTCTCCTAGCCAACAAATATTCTACCATCCACTACACATTCCCAGCCGCCCTACCACTTAAAGGTCTAGGAGCGATCTCGGATGCCCTCGTCGGTTGGATCAAGCGTACCTATAAGCATCAAAACTGACTCCGAATTTCACATTCTCAACGTCTCGCAAACTTCATCTGACATCTCGAACCTCTTTCTTTCACTCCCATCTTTTGAAGAGTCGACTATTTTGTGTTGTTCTTCCTCACCTAAGTCGCCTCACATTCAACACACTCTGACCGACCTCGTGTCCCTGATTCCTTCTATTTGACTACACTCCTTGCCATTACCTTGACCCTTTTTCGTCACTGCGTCGTTTCGCCATTCTTCTGCGATGAAGGAATCGATAGACCGTCCTGGTATTGTGCAGTTTGGAAAAGATGGTGTCTGCAAACATGAATTCCCCCGAGTAACACGTGGTTGACGGTGATGAGCCCGTGACAGAATGGCTCACCACTTCTGTGAATTTGTAGCTAGCCGTGCATCCAGAAACCTCACCCACCTTCCACGCTGCATCAAATGGAGTTGAGAAACCTGCAGGGTAATGGCTAAAGTCATTACAAGCGAGTTTGCCGACGAGCCTCATCAGGGCGTGACGCATGAGTTGAAAATTTCAAAAGACATCGAAGCTTGTCTGTGACCACTAGAGGCTGACCACAAACAAGCTTCAATTGCTCGATGCAGCAGAGATGGTGAGGTGAGGACGGAGTGATGGTCTAGAGCAGCTGTGTTCTGCCAGTCAAGAGGTTTTTGTATCGGTAGTGCTGTGTGGCTCCTGAGCATCGACCACAGAGGGGCCGAACCGAGATTCTCGGAATTTCAGTACTGCAAGACATGAAAGATCACCAGAACCAAGGCATTGCAGAGCCAGGTCGAATGCTGCCACATTTGTAGGGGTTGTATGCATCAAATATGGCGTCAACGCGAAGCAATTTACGCACACCTCAGCGGATCGAGAATCGAGGTATCGATCACGACCCCGTTGACTTTTGCCTACCGCAAACTAGATACAGCACAAGAGCAAAATCTTATATCTAGCAATGACAAATGAGCTTCTGTGCGCAGAAATTTGGCACGAATGCCGAGAATCTCATCCTCATTCGAGATGAAGACCCAATAGACCGGTGACACAATAGTATGCTATCTGTACCTGGATGGACTGGATCAACAGAAAACTGATGTGACGATAGCGCAGCGGCATCCATCAAGGCCGGTGTGCACATCTTGAGCAAGATCATGGTAGTAGTCCATCTTAACTTGTTTTCATTCTGTGCCCTTCTGACCTTTTCGGCACCGTGTGAATATAAGAGGAAGGCGGCCGAGCTTCTGCTGGGATAAATGCTCATGTACCAGATCAGACGTATTTTAGAAGCGACCAACCGATTAAAGGGACGGGCCTAAGTCCAAGGACAGCACCTACTTCAGGCAGCTTAATCTCAATATCAATACCACAAAGGCAGCGAAGACTAAATCGATATGTGTAAATATATCCTTGCCAATTGTGTCCGGAGGGTAGAGAATGCGACTTATCATCCGCCGCAGCAAGAAGGAATGGCTGAATGATAAGAAAACCAAGCTACTGTTCAAAGCTGGTTCCTAACAGCAAGCTCTGGTGATCAAGCCTCCAGTTATATCAGGATTCTGAGGGTCTTGGGGGTCAAATATAGTGTTTTTAGGGCTTTTCTTATATTCAAAAATACCTTTGCGTATGTTCCTTTGTCGGGTATCTGGGGGTTTATTTGTAGATGCAATTTCTCTAGTTATTCTGAACGTGTTTTTGCCCAGTGGCCGCGATGTCCTGCCGTACACGCAAACAACAACCACTCGTGAAGTGGTTACCATTGCCGATGTATTATCCTATCCCCAGGCAAGACCGCAGTATGTGGAGAAAGACTGCAAAGCGATTGTCGAGAAGCCTATTCAACTCTGCAACCTGCACATTCCTTATCTCTTGGCGCACCAACGATCGGCATGTTGTAGGAAGGGAGCTTTGGCAGTGATAGGTCAATTCCGTAGAACCGCATGTTTATTCCCCGCATGGAAATGTAACGACTCGGGCGTAGGTGGTGCAATCCCCACATAGTATACGTCCCTTACATATTGCACCTCGCGAGATCCAGCCTCCATGTTGTTGCTCACTCAACCGACAGACCTTAGCAGTGCAAGGAAGACTGATAATCCCAATTCACATCATGAGATTTGTGGCCCTTTCCTGCACAGTTGCGGTTGCATATGCCCTACAAGTCCTTCCGCCAGTCGAGTGGAATGCGACGGGGCTGTCGCGCGATGGATTCGACATTTGGGCAGTAGAGAAGAATATCTTCATCACCAGCACTTTTGCGTCCTGGCGTGACGAAAATGGGCTGACTCTGATCCCTCCCTCCGCTGGCGAGTTTGCGGAGACCTTTCGCCAGGATGTAGAAGAAATGACCAACACGTCTTGGGTACTTCGTGTGGTAGACACAGTCCAAATCAACGAGACGGGGATCTTCCTAGACTTTTTGAACAAACAGCAGGTCAACTTAACATATGAGAACAAGGAACCCACCGAGGAAGGTTATGAGCTCATCTTTGATGCTGGCCGAGCTTCTATTCGCGGTTCCGGTGCTCGGGGGATGTGGTGGGGAACACGGACATTTCTACAGCAATTGCTGATTCACGACCTGGAAACAGTCCCAGCCGGCCGAACACTGGACGCGCCTTCGTCTGTCACGCGGGGGTTCATGCTTGACGCGGGTCGCAAATGGTACTCTCCAGCATTTCTCAAAGACCTGTGCACGTACGCCTCGTTCTTTAAGTTGTCCGAGTTCCACTACCACAGCAGTGACAACTATCCGTTGAACCGCGGGCATAATGAGACGTGGTACGACGTCTATTCACAATTCTCATTGCGACCCGAGAGCTCGGATTTGCAGGGGTTGGTGCAAAGACCTAACGAGACGCTTTCGCGGGCGGATTTTGAAGACTTTCAATATCATTGCGCGCAACATGGAGTGACCGTCATTCCGGAGATCGAGGCACCGGGGCATGCACTGTCTATCACCAAGTGGAAGCCGGAATTGGCGCTGGAGTCGAAGGACCTCCTCAACTTGACGCACCCGGATACGGTACCGCTGGTCAAATCGATATGGTCGGATTTCCTCCCATGGTTTCAAACAAAAGAGGTTCATATCGGAGCGGATGAGTACGACGTCGCCCTGGCGGACGACTACATCGACTTTGTCAACGAGATGGCTCGCTTCATCAATGAGACCGCAGGGAAGAAGATCCGCATCTGGGGCACGAACGAGCCGTCGAGTACCCGTAAAATTTCCAAGGATGTCATCGTTCAGCACTGGCAATATGGCCAGTCAGATCCTGTCAGCCTTGCAGAAGATGGGTATGAGTTGATCAACTCCGAAGATTGGTGGGCTTACATGTCTCTAAAAAATGACCACATGCCCATCCTCCCAGCTCCGTATCCCCCTTTGTTCAACAATACTCGATTGTTGAATTTCGGAGGCGAGGAAGACTTGCAATGGGCGCCACCGTTGTTCAACCCGTATAATACCACCAGGCAGCCTGATCCGAGACGTGTCAAGGGAGCCATCATCGCAGCCTGGAATGATAATGGTCCCGACGCGACAACGCAGCTGGAGGCGTACTATGCCCTCCGTGACGGAATCCCAACATTTGCATCTCGTGTGTGGTCTGGTAACCGTGGTCAGGAGCTGGATGTATCGCGTTTGGCCGATTCAATGCGGTTGCTGAGTGCGAACGCCGTGGGGCAGAATCTGGATCGGCGACTTCTTGAAGAAACGAATCTAAGTGAAGGAGAACTGATTAGCTGGAATGCAATGAACAACGGCAGCACCAGCAAACTGCACCTGGGATATGGTAGTAAGGGAATGAATTATACGCTAGAGCTTAATGTGACTGGACCGTTTGCTCTCTCCTCCGAAGATGCAATGCTCAAATTGGGATTCGATGGTTCTTTGACATTTGTGTCGGATGGGTGGGAGTATCCTCTGCGATCTGTGTCTGAGTCTGATGGATTTGATCCCGCGTATCCAGGCCGAATCTGGGTCAACACGACATCCTCGACGCATGAACCCGTGGCTGTACCGTTGAGAAGCCTTATCACGATATGCACGGATGTTGTTGGTGGAAGTCGCGTCTGGATTGATGGCACCTTCGCAGGCAGGTTTGAGGTGTTTGTGTTTGGAGGAAAGAATACTCTCTTTTCCTGGAGTCAGATGGCGTTTGTCGCACCGTTGGACTGGATAGAGGGGAGTGTGCAGCACTTACGGCTCAGTTCCTACTAGTATGGACATCTAGGTAGTTAGAGTGAAGTCGAAGCGCATGATCTATGGTGATCGAATTATGGATACCAAGAAAATGAAGACTTGTAGTTGTTTCAAGCTTGAAGCCTTTGATGTGCATCGAATAAGAGGTGGAGGTGATGAATCTGGCAGCGCGCAAACTTGCCAAAGCTGATGGTGCCAGCTGGAGGATCATTCACTGTTAATTCCAGCTTTTTCATCCTCCGCCTTTCACCTTATATTTCCCATCCTTCCCTCCCACTTCTCTCAATTTTCGTTATCACCCCTTTTTCTCTCTTCTCTCTCCTCGTTTCATCTCTCCTTCTTCTCTCCCCTCGTTGGTCTTTCCTCACTCCTTTTACTCGAACAGCATGGAAGGTAAGAACTCTTTCGCATCGGCTGATGAACAGAATTGAGCTTACAACTCCGACCAGGGTTGCACTACAATCACTACAAGCCTTCGACGGGAGCTCGCTGGTTGGCCGTACGGGCTTTGGGATCTGCTGTATCGCTTCAAGCTACTCCGAGCACCAGACGAAGAGAGAGAACAACATACCAAGAAATTGTTGCCCTCGAAGCAGCCGCCAACCCAGTTCTCGGCACATATACAATCGACTCCGATCACATCAGATAAACAGAATCTACTCATTTCTCATCATCATCATTCCAAATCATCACAAACCCCCTGACCCTATCATCTACTCTCCCGACCAATACTCCGCAAACCGACTCTCCCCGCTTACGACCTTGATGAACTCCTCCGCAATGATCTGATCCGTCCGCTCGGACGGATGCAAGGCATCAAACCACAGAAACGAATCCGGACTATCGGATTTCACGCAGTCCGTCCCGTTGATGTTGCAATGGTACTCATACCCGGTGACATTCGCCGGCGCACTCCCATTCAGATACTGCGTGGGATTGTGGTAGATTTCTTGGATCTAGAACAGCCGCCATTAGCAATAGCCCCAGAAGGAAAAAGATGAACAATTCTCAGAGGAAGACAAATGATACTCAGTCCCGAGGAGAAGAAAAAAAGTTAAGCGCCTTCCGCCTCGCCCCCAAAAAGATAGACTCACCAAAGAATAAACATCAAAAACCGCCACCTCCACCCCAGGCCACCTTTGATTCAAGACCACCTCTGCGGCTGTGCGCCACCGAAATGCCTCATTCACCAACACCACCTGACCCTCCATCCTGCCCGAAATTTCCGTCAGATTGGCCGGCTTATCCGGCCAGTATTTACTCGGCCCGATGCCGCCGTTCTCGGGGGTGGCGTACAGCGGTGTCAGCTGTAGGGGGATGACGTTCATGAGAATGAAGTATTTTGCTCTGCTGTCTCCTTGACCCTGTTTGGTGGGAGGGGGGTTGGGAGTGTGCGCGGTGGTGGTGGTGGTGGTGGTAGCATTATACACCCCATCCAAAACCTCATACACACAATCCACATAGTCCACAACCGTGGCATTATTCAGCTGCGAGTCCGTCAGAAACGCATTATTCCCCAGATCATTCGTTCCGATCCATAGCGCGTAGACAGTCTCATCAGCGGGGAGGTTGAGGAAGGGCTGGTGGGTGGTCGGGTCGGTGTAGTGGGCGTCGGCGGTGAAGGCGGGGACCTCATACTCTCGCACCGAAGGATATAAATGGCCGGCGGAATCGTAGGGACGGGCGATGATGGCGTTGGAGCAGGTGGCGCCCGAGACGGCGTAATTGTAGCGGGTTTTGATGGCGGGGTGGTAGGCTGCGACGTAGTGAGGCCAGATATAGCCGCCGGAGGAGGAGATGTTGGCCTTCCCCGGGGTTCAGTATGCCAGAAGTAGTTATGTTTGTTGGCGAGGGGGGGAGCTGGTTTAAATATGGGGTTTGAGGTGAGTGGGGTTGACACAGTGCTGACTTACCTCCGGTTCAACCCATCCCACCGGTGGAGCGGAATTATTATGCGTCTGAAAGTAGGAGAAACGCGTATCGTCAGTGTAGCTGTCCCCGAAGGTGACCAAACTTGTGAATTGGCGGGGGCCCCAGTTGGCGGCGGCGGCGGGGACTTCCAGCCCTAAGAGCGGCAGCAGCAGGGCTGCGCGGAAGGCGGGCACAGGCATGTGTCGCATGGTCGGAATAGTTGCACAAAGGCTCAGAAGTGCAAAGCAGAAACTTCATTGAGTCGCCAACCACCAGACTGGGATCTGTTTATAACTTATGGGCCACAGCCGGGAAATCTGTTCCTGTTGTCAACACTTTGTACATTATAGTGGCGACGGGTCTCCCATTTAGCCGGCTGCGGATGCCGCTTCCGGTCATGGGGATGCCTTCGGCTCCGGCTCTCCAATGTCCCTCTGTCGCAGCTCGCACTGCAGAATGATGACGGTGGGTACATGTGGCACTCATCTTGATTTGATTGCGGGGTTTCTATGTGCTGGTGCTGCAAATGTGGATTTATCCGGAGGCGAGGGGGTGAGTTGTGCCAATCTGTGATGGGGTTTTCCCGCCTATAGATATCGCTTGGCAGTTTGCCCGCATCTCAAAGGCTTAGCCGAAGGTTATCCCGGTTTGGAGCTGGCATAAATTGTAGGCAGTTTAGGCGAGACGTGGGAAGAAGAATTGGGTTGCAGACGGGGGGAACACTTGGATTCGATTCCAGTTACAGGAGCGGAGGGCTTAAGCGGTGTCTTGATGGAATTTCGCCATGCTAACTTACTAGGATTTTTTTTAGTTCACTGGTATGTGATGATTATTTGTAGATGTATGATAGGATCTTGCTGATATATGTATGCTCGAGTGATTTACAATTGTATGAAAGGGGTGGTCGTACGCAGAGGCCAGTTCTGAAATACTATAGTTATATGCTCTGTACTGTTCCTGAGAACAGTCCTTCTGAATCTTCCGACTCGAGCGGTCCGCTTTCTCCGCACCCCATTAAATTTAAAGCTTCACAACCACGAACATCATGGAGTTTAACTGATGAACATGTCAGAAAGAAGTGCTTTTGACGACAATCATCTCACATTTAACAACTGTTGTCTTACAGCTAGAGCTACTACGGTATGGCAAAGCTTGCCGAACAAGACACCGAAGCACACCCCTCCGATTGCTCATTAAGCTGCGTATTAAGCTACTGAACGTGGTTTGGCTGTTTCATATGATGAAATTATCATTTTCTATTTCGATGTACTTTTCTCTCTTCTCTAATCTTTTCATTTATACACGGCCTGTAAGACCTTGATTTCTACTTTAATTAGAGGGTAGTTTATATAGACTAACCTACGTCCTATCGCTGTAGCCGTTGTAGATATCAGCCAAGTGAAGAATTTTGATACGCATCACCCCCACTATGGATTTCCAGCCTCAGCAACACAACATTCAAAGATGACCAGGACGCGTATACCCACACTGGGAGTGGAGCAATGCCTCTGCGCGACATCCACACAGGCACGCAGCATGTCCCAACCATCCTAATCAGAGAATAAAATGGGTAAGCATAATGTTATAGACGGACCATACTCCGAAACGGTGGGTTCCCCACATTTTGGGGTGTAGCTGAGAATACAATGCTGTCAAAGCGACGTATGCCTGCCGCTCATAGCTGAGTCTGATATTTCCCACCACTGCTGCCATTAAGGAAGCTCATATTGGTATCAATCCTCGCGATCAACAGATCGTTTTCTCATTACCCGGCTTGCCGCATGAATTGGCCAGAGGGCTGTACATACATTCATTGGGAAGAGAGGGTAGGGAGCACAAGCGACTATTTCCATTTACACTGATTCCTCTCCGGTTATCAGAATCCCTGCTCACGATATGTTGAGCAGCTACCACAAGGTCCCCGCCATGTACCCAGCTTCGACCCGTCTCAACCAATTTGCAACTTATCGAAGAAGAGATCGATATACCCAAAGTATCATGTCACAACCTGGAATGTCCAAGTACGCCCAACTCAATATTCCCAACTCAGAGTGTAAACCCACCCAACGCACCCAAGTATGAGGTGCACCCGGAACTCCCTCTCAAATGCACTACCACGATCAGCCTCTCATCTCCAACAACAAACAATCACGCTCACCATCATCCTCATCCTCATGGCTTCATATCCTTGCAATCGCGCGCCTCATGGCCGCGCTGGTGGCAGTTGCGACAGATCTGATCGGGACAGACGCGCGCGATATGGCCGAGCTTCAGGCAGGTGTAGCAGCGGGGTACGGGGCATGCATCAGAGCGATGGTCCTCGCCACCGCAGTTTTCGCAGGGGTCCATTTATTGCTTCTTAGCGGGTAAGGGTGTTGAATGAAGCGAAAAGTCGGCAGATTGTGCTCCTGATTTCTCCGGAGAGATGATATGTTGAGGCAGGCTAAGAAGAGGTCTGATGGTTGTGTGGACTGCAACAAATGGGTACGAGGTGGTTATTCTTGGAACGCCTTTGATGTACTCATTGATGTGTTTCCCAGTGATGTCACGACACTGGCGTTTTGTGTCTTACTCACAGAGAATAATGGAATGGGAATCATTGTGGTCTCTTCCTTCACATTAGGGGTGAATAATGGTTGGTATAGCGTGGGGATGTAACGGTGGCACTTGCATAGATCCCTTTCCGCATCCGCATCGGTAACTATAACTACAACTACAGTGTAGTAATGCTGACCTTTGATGTCATTGCCTATTGAGCATGTTGGGCAAGTCTGGAAAGGCATCCTGAACATTTTATTTTTGTCCGCATAATTGAGGGTATGCAAAATTGGAGTCCCTCCGATGTCATCCAACCCAAAATTAGGGTGTGGCGATCTTTTGCGGGGAAAAGCGCCTCTCCACCGCTGCCTCGGTTATTTCTCGCCCTTGAAGTACCTTATGCAGTATACACTGTGCATTAATAGGGTCATTCTCCCGGGTTGACTGCCATACAATGCATGAAAGGATGCGATTCTCAGTCTAAGAACATTCCTCTGCTTTATCAGAGATAATCCCACTCCATGGATTATTGGATAGATTGTACAGACCATTCCAGGCCGGGGTTGGGATCTCAATCCCAGTAGCACAAAAGCCTCGGCATTTCCGCCGATAACAAACCCAAGCTTTTCCCGCAATGCGCTCGTAAGCTGTACTTATTTCCCCGGTCCTCCATTACCCCCGTCTTCTTGTTTTTCTGTCCTTTGCCTATTTTCTCACTTACATCTCTATTCTCCCAATCACACTTTCTAACCACCGTAAATTCCTCGAAGACAATACTAGAAAGATGGTCTTCGGCCCCCCCAAAACGGCGGGCAAACTGTCACCCATCCCCGACAGCATCTCACTCGCCGAGTTCATGCTTACCGATCTCCACGGCCGCAATCCCCTTGGCTACTCGCAGAACCCTTTTACGTGTGGAGTCACCGGAAAGACCTACCCCTGGCTGGATGTGGTAGATCGCGTTGAACACCTGGCGCGCTCGCTCTCCAATCGCTTCGACTGGAAGCCCAACGCAGGCAGCGAGTGGGACAAGACCCTGGCGATTTTCAGTGTAAACACCGTACGTTGACACGACCAAGGTTATTTACAAGACCTAGTTAGCTAATCTGGCATTTCCCAGATCGATACATTAACGCTCTCCTGGGCTGTACATCGACTGGGCGGAGTGGTCAGCCCCGCCAACGCGGCCTACTCAGCGGCGGAGTTGAAGTACCAGTTGCAGGACTCCAAGGCTACGGTGCTGTTCACTTGTTTGCCGCTGCTGAAGACGGCGCTCGAGGCTGCGGATGCCGCCGGCCTGTCCCGGGATCGCATCTTCCTGCTCGAGGTGCCGCAGCAACTCACCCCGGGAGTCAAGGCCCCCGCGCAGTTCAAGACAGTCGATCAATTGATCGAGGCGGGCAAAGCACTACCAAAGGTTGAGGCGCTGAATTGGGGCCCCGGGGAGGGCGCCCGTCGGACGGCGTTCTTGTGCTATTCGAGTGGGACGTCGGGGTTGCCGGTAAGTGCTTATGCTTACAATAGAATCCGACCCAACATCCCTATGAACAGGACTAACCATCTGGGAAACGTAGAAAGGCGTCATGGTCTCACACCGCAATGTGATCGCCAATGTGCTACAGATCAAAGCCTTCGAGCAGGATTACCGCGACTCGCGCAAGGATCCCGGCACGCAAGGGGAGCCCACCGACGTTGTCATGTGTTTACTGCCCCAGAGCCACATTTACTCCCTCGTCGTGATGTGCCACGCGGGTCCGTGGAGAGGCGACAAAGTGGTGGTTCTGCCCAGGTTTGAGCTTGACTCGTTCTTGGCCTGCATACAGGATTTCAAGATCACCTCGTTGTTCGTGGTGAGTCAATTCGGGCGGGACCGCGGCTAAGAGGGTGTTATGCTGATGGAACGCTTAGGTCCCTCCCATCCTCATCAATATGATCCGCAATGCAGAGACGTGCGCCAAGTACGATCTCAGTGCCGTCAAGTCGGTCTTCACTGGTGCCGCGCCGCTGGGGATGGAAACTGCCGAAGACTTCCAGAAGCTCTACCCTAAGGTGACGATACGACAAGGATACGGTAAGACGATCCACCTTTCACCATCCGCCTTATGGCTAATGCTGTGCAGGTCTAACGGAGACGTCGACGGTCGTCACCTCCACGCATCCGTGGGATGTATGGTTCGGGTCCTCGGGCACAATCCTGCCGGGCGTGGAAGCCCGGATCGTGACCCCCGAGGGCGAGGAGATTACCAGCTACGAGACCCCTGGCGAGCTTGTCGTGCGCAGCCCCAGCGTGGTCCTGGGCTATCTGAACAACGACACAGCCACCAAGGAAACGTTCAAAGACGGCTGGATGTATACCGGAGACGAAGCCGTGATCCGTTTGAGCCCCAAGAAGACCGAACACGTCTTCATCGTCGATCGCATCAAGGAATTGATCAAGGTCAAGGTGAGTGGAGCGCCCCTGATCTCTTGCTTGCTTGCTTGCTATAGAGATGGCTGCTGACGGGTCAACGTGCATAGGGACTACAAGTCGCGCCCGCCGAACTAGAGGCTCATCTTTTGACCCATCCCGCTGTGGCGGATTGTGCGGTCATCGCGATCCCCGACGATGCCGCTGGCGAGGTACCCAAGGCGATTGTGGTGAAGTCGCCGTCCGCAACGGGCAGTGACGAGGAGGTGATCCAGTCTATCAAGAAGCACGTGGAAGACCACAAAGCCCGGCACAAATGGCTGAAGGGTGGTGTGCGCTTCCTCGATGTCATTCCTAAGAGCCCGAGCGGCAAGATTCTGCGTCGTTTGCTGCGAGACCAGGAGAAGGAGGCCCGGAGACAGGCTGGCTCGAGACTTTAGGCATCGTTTGGAAGACGCGAAGAGTGTGGCGGACTCAGATGGAAGGTCTGCGAGACAGACCTTTCTATACATTTATAGGTATATATTGAATTTGTGTAGATAGTGAACGCGATATAGTAGATAGCAGTGGAATGACCGATCACAACGAAGCATCTGGCTCTTTCTCCACCGGCTGGGAGCTTCGAAACCTTCCGCAGCGATGTTTGCAGTGTTTGGCTCGATCGCGGGGAAGAAATGAATTTCTAAGCGGGGGGATCTCAGCGAAGAAAAAAAATACTCCCATTGCCTCTGCTTCTTGCCTCTTCCTCTCATGGCATTTAATTTCTCATTTCTTCTCCATTGACCTCTTCTGACTGTCGCAGTAGAGACTTGAATTGCCTGTGCCTATCTATCCATCATCTCCTGTCGTGCTTCCTTCCCCTCTCCCCCCTCCCCCCAGCGCATACTCATCATGTCCTCTCAAGAACGCCGTGAGGACGAAGACGCCTACATCCAGGCCGACGAGGCCGAGGAAGTCTTCCATCGCGATGAGGACCAGCCCATGGAGTCCGATGGTGAAGACGAAGACCAGGCCATGACCTACGAGGAGCAAGAAATCACACTCGAGAACGACTCCGCCGCCCACTTCGACAGCCATACCGACTCGGTCTTCTGCATTGCGCAGCACCCCATCCACAACCAGATTGTCATCACGGGCTCCGGTGACGACAAGGCTTACATTTTCGACTCGACGCCCAACGCCGTGCGGCCCCTCCTTCCCCAGAGCTACGAGTCCAACCCCCAACCGAAACAAGAGCGCGAGTCCCTGCAACCGCTGGCGGAGCTGGTCGGCCACACGGACACCGTGAACGGGGTTGCTTTCACCGAGCCCAAAGGCGAGTACGTCGTGACCGCCGGCCTGGACGGCAAACTGCGGGCCTACCGGGACACGACGCCGCAGCTTACCGGCCTCGCGTGGGAGCTGGTCGCTGAGACCCAGGAGGTGGAGGAGATCAACTGGGTGGCCGTGTGCCCCAACGTGAAAGGCGACGAGGAGAAGAAGAACGTGGTCGCCCTCGGCGCCAACGACGGTAGCGCCTGGGTCTTCCGCATCGACCACACCGACGCCGCCCAGCCCATCTCCATCATCCAGACCTTCTTCCAGCACACCGCCTCCTGCACGGCCGGCGCCTGGACCCCCGACGGCAATCTGCTGGGCACCGTTTCTGAGGATGGCAGCTTCTACGTCTACGACGTCTTCGGCGCCGCTGCGGCCGCGGGTGTCGCCTCCTCCGCCGGCACGAGCGCCGTCGTCGGTCTCACGCCCGAGGACCAGCGCTTCGCCGTCGACGGCGGCCTGTACTCGATCGCCATTTCCCCGGGCGGTGCCATCGCCGCCGTCGGCGGAGCCGAGGGTCACATCAAGGTCGTGGGTCTGCCGCGATTGACCGGGGGCGCTGCTACCGGCAAGGCCAAGGGCAAGGCGGCGTCGCAGGCGCAGACCGGCGCTTCTGCGGCGGGCACGCTGCTCGCCTCCCTGCAGGCGCAGTCCGATGGGGTCGAGACGCTCTCCTTTTCCTCCCCGCCGCTGACTCTGCTCGCGGCGGGCTCGGTCGACGGCTCGATCGCGCTGTTCGACGCGGCGCATCGCTTCGCCGTGCGCCGGCACATCCGCGAGGCGCACGAGGGCGCCGTCGTCAAGGTCGAGTTCCTGCAGAACCGCGCCGGCGTCGGCTCCGCGCCTCCCCGCGCGGGCCCGCTGGCCGCTGCCTCGGCCCCGCAGAGCCAGTCGTGGCTGCTCACCTCGGTCGGCATGGACGGGATCGTCAGACGGTGGGACGCGCGTGGTGGCACCGCTGCGGCGGGGCACGGGTTGTTGAAGGAGTGGAAGGGTCATTTGGGTCTGGTGGAGAACTCGGAGGGCGAGCAGTCGGGTGGTATCATGGCGTTTGTGCAGAGCGCGGATGGTAAGCGGGTGGTGACGGCGGGTGATGATGGTATTTCCCTGGTTTTCGAGGAGTGATTGTATCTCGGTTTGAATGTGGTTTTGCTTGTTATGATTAGACTTTAAAGTCATGTATAGATGTGCGGTGCGGCTGGCTGTCAGCTGGGAGATTTTACTATTATGAATGATACCTTATCCGATGACCATTACTTGCTCTACAATTGGCTGTTCCTTAGTGTACTCGGAATACGACGACGACAACTGGCACAATCACTTCCAACCTAAGGTAACCTACAATCATACCCCCTCGCTGACCATCCATTAATCAGCACCGAGCAACGGAGTAGGTAGCCTCTACGTATTGCGAATACAGTAAACCAGGACAAACATTGAATCACGATATCTATGTACAAACCTAATCTCTTCAGCATCCATCATATCAGACAATCGCCCTTCCTACGAAGGATTCCCAAGCTCCACCTCTATCTCGAAAGAAACCTCATAAGACAGAAACTGAACCTCCGCGTGCCTGCTTCCAGCTCAAAACACTTCCCACCAATATAGCATCACAGCCCACAGCACTGGAGCAACGCACCCATCCCCTTCCTCATATCAACCACGCTCCCGTGGCGACCCGGACGAGGGTACGCTGTTCTACTCCCGTAACCATCCGGCCGAGGGCATCTACCCCAGCGCAACACTCCCCCCTTCCCAGGCAAGTATTCTGTACGTCGTCCGCATGCATCTGCATCTCGAATCGACCAGTTCCACATTCTCATCGGCGATTACCCCAGGCCAACCCACCTCGATCTCCTAGCCCAACTGAACTCAGGAGCCTAGCTGTCCATTCCGTCTGGAACTTTAATGGTGCTTCTCGCCGTGGTGACCGTGATGCTCATCCTTGAGAAAGACAGCCTCGTAGGCGCAGTATCCTGCGAACGCGACGGTCGCGATGCCGAGACCCGGGAAGAGGGTCTTGAAGCGGTTGAAGCGGCTGAAGGGGCCGGTGTAGCGCCAGGTCTCACTATTTTCCCAGACGGGTCAGTTATATGGTTGGGAGATAGATATAGTGGTTTGTAGACAGTGCAGTGATTTGTCAACAGAGACATATTGCCAATTGGGAAAAGGACGTACTAGCGAGCCCAAGGGTCTTGCTTGGCCCAAACTGACTGGGGGTGGGCGGCGCGCTTGAATTCGTTGATGTCGAAGCCGGTGGGATGGCGGGCCATTGTGCTGGATTTGAGGGGGGAGTTGGATGAGTAGGTGAGTGGGATTGAATCGGCGGTGTCCGCAGGGTGTGAGGGGACAATTTGCAGGCGCAGGAGGTGGGGTGTTAATCTGTAGGTGTAGTTGAAGCTGTAACCATTGCACACTCAAGACTCAAGTGAGAGAAGTCGGTCTTGGCACGCTAAACCGGAATGGGCCGGGGATGGAAAGGACGGAGGTTCTGAGCTGGTGAGGTCGTTCTGCTTCCGTTGTCCGCCTTGGACATCTCTCTCTCACCTCGAACTCCCCTCTCTCTTCCGCAAAAAAGGCCCGATCCTCACTCATCCTTCACCACCACCACTCGCCTCGCTCGTGTCTCGCTCCTCTTTGCTAAGCTCTGGCTTTCGCTTGTGACTTCATTACACCTACTCGTTCAGTGCACCTCAATTTATGACGCTAGCTCAATCCCCCGTGTCCTCTCGATAATGCCACCTCCTGTCGGCAGATACGGGCCTGCTGGCCTCGGCGCTTCATCATATACCCACTTACAGCAGGCCCATCTTCAACAACAACACCAGCAAGCCGCCGCCGTCGCCGCGCAACAACAGCAACAGCAGCAGCAGCAACAACAACAACAACAACATCATCCCGCCCATGCCCAGTCCGCCAACGCCGCCCTTCCGCCGCCCTCCCTCGGCGGTCACCCCGGTTTCGCCGCCGGGATCCCAAACACCAACATCAACCCATTCACCCTGTCCGGCTCCGGCATTGCAAACGGCATCTCCGTGGCAGCTCTGGCGGGAGGCGCTGCGGATGCAGGCGGCACGGGGCTCGCCAGCCATGCCGCTCAGATGGGATTCGCCCGGGGCGCGCAGATGCAACAACAGCAATTACATCAGGCTCATGACGGCCGGCTGGCGCTCGAGTCCAAGGCCGCCGGCGCTGTGAAGACTCGGATTCGTGACGTCTGGAGTCACAACCTGGCTCAGGAGATGGCGATCTTGCGGCAGTTTGTGGAGAAATACCCGTACATCAGCATGGTAAGACGCTTCCTCTACCGCTTCAGTATGTGGCCGGGACGACGTTCGATCGCTCCCTGCGCCGGAGGGGTGTGCAAGCTAACACACCGTCCAAGGACACCGAGTTTCCTGGCATTGTCGCACGTCCGATCGGAGCGTTCACAAACAAAGCAGACTACCACTACCAAACCCTCCGGTGTAACGTCGACCTTCTCAAAATGATCCAACTCGGCATCACCCTGTTTTCGGCCGAGGGCGAGGTCCCGCCCCCCAACGCCACCGACACCAATGGCCAGCCCCTCGGCAACAGCCTCGTTCCCGCCCCTTGCACATGGCAGTTCAACTTCCGGTTCTCGTTGGAGGAGGATATGTACGCGCAGGAGTCGACGGCGATGCTGGCCAAGGCGGGGATTGACTTTACGATGCACGAGAAGAACGGCATCGATCCGTTCGAGTTCGGCGCGCTCCTGATCAGCTCGGGGCTGGTCCTGCTGGACGACGTGCACTGGGTCTCGTTCCACTCCGGCTACGATTTCGGCTACCTGATGAAGATCATGCTCTGCAAGCCGCTACCGGAGAATGAGGAGGAGTTCCACAAGCTGCTGAACATCTTCTTCCCCTCGCTCTACGATATTAAGTACCTGATGAAGCACGCCGGGCGCAACCAGGCGGTGAACGACACCCCGCTCACGCAGGCCGCGGCGCAGATTCTCACCAACTTGGGCCAAAAGTCGGGTCTGCAGGACATTGCAGACGAGCTGGGCGTCAAGCGGGTGGGAATTGCCCACCAGGCCGGATCGGACTCCCTCGTCACCGGCGAGATCTACTGGAAGATGCGCCAGCTCGTCTTTGGCGGCACCATCGACGACTCGAAATACTCCGGGCAAATCTGGGGCCTGAACGGCCAGATGCCAGCACTGCTGTACCACATGCAACCGCACCAAACCCCGAATCTCAATGGAGCCACCATCTACTCGGCCACTGGTACCCCCAGCACCCCTAACGCTGGTCACATCGGCGGTAGTCAAACGCCTCATACCTTGACTCCCGGTGGTACGGGCGGCGTACTGGCCCAATTCCAAGCGGCCAAATCCTGAGCTTCTGACCGTGCCCCGGATCGTCGGATTGACTGTCCCCTTGCGTTCAGGCTTTCGATTTTAGGTGCGCAGAGCTTACGACTGCCTTTGCCGACCTCCTCTACCTTTTCCTTCTCTCCCTCCCGTTCTGTATAGGAACCTACTGCGGCCCCCGTATCCCGTCACCCATTGAACCGTGTCTTCCCGGGGTGTTTCCAGTTTGCGTGGTTTTGAATCTGCGCTGTCTGTTTGGGCTTAAGCTTATCAAGCTGGTTATCTCTCGGGTGTTCTGCTTGTTTGTCGCTGGTCTGGGCTGGCGGACAGGATGGGTCCTATCCGATTTGATGGATGTACATAGCATGTGGCATCGGTTGTGTTTTCTTGGTGCATTGTCCTTGTTCGTTTGTCGTTAGTTCTCGGTTCGTCCATGGAGTTCATCGCCTGAAATGCCTTCGTATAGCCTTGGAGGTGGGGTTTCTGCACGGGTGTATGGTGTTCTTCTACGGCTGGAATATGATCGATTTTCTTTTTGATGACCCAGTGTGGGGTGGCATTTCCACTGCTTATTTTTTTATTTATTTTTTTTTGGTGTAGGATGCGATGCGATACCCGAGATCGGCATTTTATCATTGCGCGTAGGGAGATTGAGTTGGAGTTGTAGACAGAATTACTCACAAAGTACGATATGTGCCACTTGACGGGTTGCCACTTTAGACTGATAGGTGGGGTGGACTGGAGTGAGGGGAAGCGACAGTTGCTGAGTGTGTACTCTGTACGGAGTACTCTGTGGTTACCCTGTACTCTGTACTAGTAAGTTATTAATAAGTTAGTCAATCGGGTAAAGGTATGCGAACCCCAGGGTCTCCAGCTCTGGCGGGCCCAGCTTCTCATTGCCGCATTTGGCGGCCTCGGCCACATATCGGACGCTAGTCTGAATCAGGCAAAGGGATCCGGGCGTGGATTTTATCGCCCATCCGTGCGGCAGATGCCAAGTGCTCATCCCATCATCACCTTATCGGATTCATCGATAGCTGCCATCCACTCAATGCAGCTGCCATTTGACACCCTGCTTTATAAAATCCAGGGATGTCCCCGTTCATCGCAGCAGCAGAAACAGAGTCGCACAAGATTGCTGGCTGGTTGTGTCTGTGTCTGCCAAGTTCAAAGCATCATCCGCCGCGATAAGTTACCGACTCTACTACTCCGCACTATACTAGATATATAGTTACCCTCCCTCGATTTGGGGCCCGCCAAACACCCCACGAATTTCACGAATCCTCTCCTTTCAGCAGCAAACATCACATCATGGTTCTCGACCGTCTGCAACAATTGGCTCATCATGTCAAGGCCACCGCGCCTCCTCCTCACCCCCTCGACCCCCTCTCGACCGCTGAAATAGATACTGCGGTGGCTCTCATCCGCAAAGAGCATGGCAAAGTCAACTTCAATGCTGTCACGCTCTACGAGCCCCGCAAGGCCGAGATGATGGCCTGGTTGGCGGATCCCCAGAAGACGCCTCGTCCCACCCGTATGGCAGATATTGTTGCCATTGCGCCCGGCGGCAAGGTCTACGATGGCATCGTCGATCTGGAGAAGGAGAAGGTCGTCGAGTGGAAGCACACTCCCGGCGTGCAGCCTCTGATCACAATGGAGGATCTGCAGGAGGTTGAGTCCATCGTCCGCAAGGATCCTAAGGTTATCGAGCAGTGTGCTATCGTCGGTATCCCCAAGGAAGATATGCACAAGGTTTACTGCGACCGTGAGTCAACTTCTATCATTTGATGGTTCTATGCTGATAAGACCTAGCTTGGACCATCGGATACGATGAGCGCTTCGGCGCCGACGTCCGTCTGCAGCAGGCGCTCATGTACTACCGTCCCCACATCGATGACTCTCAGTACACATTCCCCTTGGACTTCTGCCCGATTTTCAACGCGGAGACGAAGGAGGTCATTCACATTGATATCCCTCCCGTGCGACGACCGATCAGCAGGGCCGCCCCTAACAACTACGACGTGGCCTCCATTGAGAAGGACGGTGGCTTCCGCACAGACATCAAGCCCATTCACATTACCCAGCCTGAAGGCGTTTCATTCAACGTCAACGGACGCATCATTGACTGGCAAAACTGGAACATCCACGTCGGGTTCAACTACCGCGAGGGTATCGTGCTCAATAACATCACCTTCAATGACAAGGGCAACGTCCGCCCGGTCTTCTACCGTCTCTCCCTGGCGGAGATGGTCGTCCCCTACGGTAACCCGGAGCACCCGCACCAGCGCAAGCACGCCTTCGATCTCGGCGAGTACGGCGGTGGCTATATGACCAACAGTCTCTCGCTCGGCTGCGACTGCAAGGGCGCCATCCACTACATGGACGCGGCCTTTGTCAACCGCGCGGGCGCTAGCACGATTGTCAAGAACGCCATCTGCATCCACGAAGAGGACAACGGCATCCTCTTCAAGCACACCGACTTCCGCGACGAGTCGGTCATCGTGACCCGCGCCCGTAAGCTGATCATCTCGCACATCTTCACCGCTGCCAACTACGAGTACTGCGTGTACTGGATCTTCCACCAGGACGGCACCGTGCAGTTGGACATCAAGCTGACAGGCATCCTGAACACCTATGCGATGAACCCCGGCGAGGACACCCAGGGCTGGGGCACCGAGGTCTACCCGGGGGTCAACGCGCACAACCACCAGCACCTGTTCTGCCTGCGCGTGGACGCCAACATCGACGGGCCCAACAACACCGTCTTCCAGGTCGACGCCGTGCGGGGACCCGGCGAGGTCGGCAGCGCCGAGAACAAGTACGGCAACGCATTCTACGCCCAGAAGACCAAGTTCCGCACCCCGCGCGAGGCCATGTCGGATTACGACGGCAACACCAGCCGCACCTGGGAGATCGCCAACACCAACAAGCTGCATCCGTACAGCAAGAAGCCGGTGACATACAAGCTGGTCAGCCGGGAGGTGCCGCCTCTGCTGCCCAAGGAGGGTAGCTTGGTTTGGAAGCGCGCTGGGTTCGCTCGCCATGCTGTGCATGTGACCAAATGTAGTTTCCCCTCTAGCTGTGTTTTTACTCCCATTGACAAACTTGCTAATCCGTCAACAGACTCGGACGACCAAATCCACCCCGCAGGCCGCCACGTTCCCCAGACCTCGGGCGAGCCCTCCATGGGTCTGCCCGCCTGGATTGAAGATGCCGGCGCCGACAGCTCCATCGAGAATACCGACATCGTCCTCTGGCACACTTTCGGGCTGACCCACTTCCCCGCGCCGGAGGACTACCCGATCATGCCTGCAGAGCCGATGACGTTGCTCCTCCGGCCTAGACACTTCTTCGCGCGCAACCCGGCACTGGATGTGCCGCCGAGCTACGCCCGGACGCCGTCGCAGATTGCTTCGGATTCTTGTGGCTGTGCGTGCAAGAAGAGCGATGGATCGAGTGTGCAGGTTTAATTGAGGAGTGAATGTGGGGATGGGGGTATAATGTGAATTTCTTGTATTCTTGTATATATCTTTAGGATTTTCATTGGACTTTTCGATGTTTATTGATTGACTCCAGGGGTGCTTGAATAGTAGGGCTATCACTTTGTAGGGTATTCACTTATCGGGCTATCGACTCGTAGGGCGATGCACATGATCCTACTCGAAAGTAGTTGCCGATTGTCGTGACCAGCTCCGGCTTCTATGTGACCTCGTTTTGGTAGGAATTCAAGGAACAATGATTCTCTGGGTTGGCCCTTCACTGCTTTTACCGCCATTCATCCATTCAATCAGCGACAAACGAGTGAAGGGTTTCTCCGCACAGCCTCGACCTCAAGCTTAAATACAGCCTCTTCTCCCTCCCCTTTTCTTCTTCCTCTTCCTTTCATCGACTTCATTCTCTTCCTTTTCTTTATTATCGTGTTTGATTATTCTTCCCATCATCTTCCTCTTCCTCCTCATCATCACCACCCATCTCCATCGGCTTTCCTATAATCATTCTCATCAGTCCTGATTAACTCCATGTTGTATACTCCTACTATCCTGTTCTACGGTCATCATACACCAAGATCAACTATCTCATCAGCTTTTTTATAACAAATCTCCATCAATCCTGAATGGTCTCATTTTCTCTTTTCCTACTCCCTATTCCCACTGTCACCATCCACCATCCTCGCTTCTCTATCAGCTTCCTACAATCTTATTCTCTACTATTCCTAACAGGCTCATCTTCTGTATTACCCCGGATTCCTTCCACCGTCATCAATCACCATCATCCGTTCTCTCCATCAACTTTGACATCAGCTTACTATATCAGCCGTGAATAGCTGCATCATCTGCATTCCTTCCTACTAACCTTTTCATTGTCATCATCCACCATCATCACTCCATCATTTCATCTGAATCCCTTTTGTCAAACATTCCCACATTCAGCGCATCTTTCGCCCCACCCACATCTTTTTGAAGAGATCACCCCAATCTGCCAACCTTGGAAGAGAGTCATGAACCTCGCTCAGTGTCGTGAGTGTCACTGCTTGCCAATCCGTCAGCGACTGAATCATGCATGGTTTGTCTCGGCCTGCCAATCTACGGCCAATCCAATACAGGGATGGAGCTCCACTAGGAGGAAATGGGACCTACCAAGACATTGGCTAGCCTTCCGTCACTTTCACTCCGCATCGTCCGTTTAATCACTGTCTAGACATGTTCTGGGCCTCGATGACTGCTCGGTTTTATGATAGTCGAAAACGAGCCCTGACCCTCACAAGGAACCCTGACTCGCCATCAGGAAGTCTGAGTGAATCTGCCGATATTGATACACTGATATCATCCGAATCGATGATTGACCACTTCCCAGATCACTATAGCCATCTCTACCTACCACTTCCACGACCATGGTTACCACCAATATGACTCAAATCAGCGCTAGCCCTAAGCAAGAGTCGCCCATCACACGAGCAGCAGACTGCACCTCTCCCCCGCTTGAGGAGGTTTTCACTGACAGTGAAAAGACATCATGATGACTTTCCCATCAGACTATCGAAGACGGTATTAGTAGCTTTTGTGAAGGTTTGACATACGATGAGGTGAACAATATATACTGGGACGACAATGTCCTGTATTCTTTCATTCCTGCTTAGTGGTCCTATTGACGACATACTTCCGGCAAATGATGTCCATTTACCTGATGTCCTTTGGGTATGGCATTGGGTTTATACGTCTATTACCTGCTCCTGGAGAAGCTGAAAGGCGCGGGCAAGAGTTAGCCCCTGATCATAGCTGTCTTGCAAAGCCTTTGAGATTCTGGTACTAACTGTTTGTCGCTGTGTCTCCTAGATAAACAGACTTGTGACTGACCATGCTAGACTCCACGCCTAGCCGCCGCCTCCAGGAGCTCCTCTAGGAGCCCCTAAAGAACCTTGCTATCTACGAGATTTTGTCTGATGCGAGTGAGGTCCAAGTCTGAAAATTCAGAAGACGTGGTCTCCGAAATCGGCGCACAACTGTACAGGAATTTGCAGAATCTCTTCCATCTAAGCGACCTATGAAGCTGCACCTTCAGGTCCTTGGATCTTCTTGTTAAAATGGATAAAGCTACAGTATGTGGTGGGATTTATCTAGATTTCAAGATGTCACGAATCAGCGATTCTTTGATCTTTGCTGAATTTTGCAAACGCGTCCGTCCAAGTTGACTCGGACACTGGCAGTCCCGGTCAAGGTGGAAGAGGCACTGGTATGTGGTTTGCTTCCTGTGTGCTTTGGCGGTGCGCTGACTCTTTTTCTGAGATTCTAGTATCCTCCTCAGGTAATCATACTTCAGGATAGCGAAAGCTCACAACGGGGCAGAATGTTGGTTCCTGGTTACATGGAATGTATTCTCGTCTGAACCTGCAGCAAGAATATGTTATACGAAATGCAGGCCTATCCTCGGTAGCAAATTTGGCGCTATGGCTGGTTTCGAGTACCGTTCGGCGGGTGACACACCCACGATCTTTTCGACTGCCATCCTTTCGTTGACACCTGATTCAGCGTCGACGGACTTGCATTACACGCGAATGATTGACGGAACCTGACAGGCACCTGAGCTTTGACTACCTTGGGGTCCCGTGGTGCGGTGGTTAAACCCTCCAAAGTCAATTGTGCGGTGTTATGGCCGGTTGCTCTGTGGTCATGCCCGTTCATGGAGGATATTACTTATCCAGACATGAAACAAAAAGGAAAAGCGGAACACACACAGCTGAGCTTTGTCTTCAGTCTGGCGCTGCGAAGATTCAAGGAACACTTGATTCATAGCAGTGCTCAGACTCGCGAGCCTGTCCCCTCTTCTGCGGGGACAGGAGCAGGAAAACGAGAGATTCCTTCGAATGCTTTGGTTGATCAAGCTCTACCAGACCAATAAGCAGGTTCCCGGCCCTGTAAATTGTGCGAGATCGAAATTCCTGCCTGCAAAACCGAGACATTAATCGAGAACAAGATATACCACCGGCCCCGCTGTGGCTGGAATCCCGGTGATTTCATCACAACACCACTAAGGAAAACACCGAAGGCCCCTGAAAGAGTAAGGTGTTATCAAGAAGAGGAACGTTCTCCTCTGTTCCCATATTCCTCTTCAGCTTTAGCTGCGGGAACCCGGCGGCTGTTTTGCGACGCTCTTGCTGAGAATCAGTCGTTGAAAGGTATGTACGACGTAGACAGGAGCCTGCGTTCAACGCGCCGCAGGACGCTTGCTTCCGTTCACAGTCCTGATGACCTTATAACTATCACGGGGATACAAGTATGGTACCACGCTCGACTTCGAGTTACGGCCCGTTGCGTCCATAGTGCCGTTACAAAGCGGAGCACCACACAATGCAGCTCGATAGATGCGCAGTTGAAGTTTCCCAGCTTCGTTCAAGTGTTTGCAGGCTCAAGTCGGAGACCGGGCGCTCATCGCTCTCTACTGCCGCGACCAGTCCAGTCCAGCGTGGCAATCTGGTTGTGCACAGGCCAAATGTGTTGGCTGCGTCCACTACCTATGGGACGTGGGTTCGCGCGCCGCCCCCTCTCGCGAGGGGTATACCCATGGCTATATGGAATACTCAAGGAATAGTGAATTGGGACGCCGCCGAATCCGTGGGCCTGGCCCCTCTGATCCTCCCAGGACTCCCACCTTGGCCAGGACAACAGCTCCTGTCGGGTCGCGAGCGACGCTGGATAGCGCAACCGGTTTTGCGATCCATCTCGTTCACGGGATGGAATGCGTGGGCCCAGCTAGAAATCCATGCCCAGCTCCGCGAGGATATCCTTATACCTTGAACTGATTAGTTATCTCCTCACGACCAGATGTGCACTATGTATTGCGATTCGTCTGGCGGTAGAGTGTTTGCGGTATGTATGTCTGCGGTAAAGAGCAGAAGTACCATAATTGTCTACATCCCTAGTCACAAGATATGCTCCTTGGAGTAGTGTTTGGTCTGTCCCGGCTTCTGTCCTTGCGGGTAAGTGCTGCGGCCCGTTCGCGATACTCTAACCTGGACGATGTGGAGTGGCGTTGTGTATCTCGTCTAGCTTTGCTTTTTGTCCGATCGACGAAAACGTCGCTGGCCAACAAATTGACACGATTGACCTCGCCTTGCCCACAACGAGTTCGATGCAGTTACCGGCAAACATACAAGCGCATTGCTGGTGACAACGCTCACATCAGGAGGACCCAGGCTGCTAACGTCCTGCTTTCCGGAGTATCCCAAAACACAGAGTCTGGTCCGACTAGAGACTTGACATGATTTTGCTCGCGGCCTGTTACTCATGAAACACAGCCAAAAACTACAATGCACAGGGGCGCATCCTCATTAGCTTCCAGCCTAAAAGCACAACCGCGACTCCTATAGATTAGTTGTTGCTCAACTTGAACCCGCGCCAAAAGACGTTGACCCTTACTTGCGTCAGTACAACGAAGCACCGGCGGTTGAAGAAGATATCCAAACCGGTGCTGGTGCAAAGTACGAGGTTGATTATATTCTAGCATCACGACCTGCAAGAGGCAGACCACGCGAGGGCGAAATCAGCAGAACTAAGTACCTGGTACGTCATACTGAATACGGTGCAGAGAACGACTAATGGGCGAATGAAAGAGACCTCGGTGCTGAGGAGTTGTCAAAAGAATTCGAACACGCAGAGTAGTTTTGCGTTTGTATTTCTACGATATTCACTTGACATAGCTACTTGTCTCCCACACTCACCCTTTCCGATTCATTCAACCGCATTCTCTTGTTCCGACCCTGTTTCCCACATTACTTGTCTTTCCCCCTCTTGTTTTTATGTTATAGAGTCCTTTTTGAGTTTGTTTTTCAACAAGGTCCGATGTGGTGTAATGGCTAACATCGCTGTCTCTCACACAGCAGCTCGGGGTTCGATTCCCCGCATCGGAGTTCATTCTTTTGTCCTGGTTTCTTTTTCTCTCTGTTGAGATTAGGATGTGGTGGGTGTGGGGATTTTTTCCCTCGGCTCGGGACCGCATTGGGATGAAGAAGCCGGATCGGGTAGGCAGTCAGCGTCCACCGGGACTCGGCATGCCGAACTATAATGTGCATGTGTCTTCTCCTCGGCAGGTTTGTCTCTGAAAGAACTCTCTTCCCTGCAACACCATCGACCCAAAAAGATTCATCCGTGAAATTGCAGCTTTTCGCCATATTTCGATGCTCTACTCAGAGTTCAGAGAGGAATACCGGCGGCTGAACACCACTACCCGATGATGAACCAACATACAGGTCCCGCGCCATAAACTGGCGGGATGACGCCCCTCCGCACACGATAGTATTGTACACTGGGAGCCTACGCGATCAAGGATCACTTGGATATGATCATTCCAGACATCTTGTCGGCGAATCAAAATGGCCAGACAGTCTACTCTTCGCCCGCTGGCCGACCACCCGTTTACTCCCGTCTCTCTGTGGTGCCTGAAGTGCTTACGCACTTCGGTGAAGAACTATGACCCCTCTGAGGGGAAGAATTTCGCGACTGGCTGCGTTTTTGACGCGGCGTCCTCGGTGAAGTGCCGGCAATGCGCCGGTAGAAAGTCGAACTGCATTCCGGTATGTTCTTCTTCCCAGCTCAATTCTGTACTTTGTTTTCCCTTACTATTTTTCGGTGCGCGAACTGAACATTGCCTAGGTGGCTGCGGGAATGTTGGGAAACGGTGTCGATCTTGCCGCAATCCTCAGAGTGGGCCGATTTCTTCTTCGCCGAGGAGAGTGAGGAAATTTGGGACTTGTTCTTGCGGTCCGTGGTGGGCTGCGCCGCGGCTGCGTTGGCGGGCAAATTCGCGGACGCCGAAAAGGCACATCGGGTGGAGCATCAGACGTCCGCCGCAACAAAGAAGGCTATGGCGGTGAGTGCAATAACAACACGATAGAGACTCGCTGACAGTTCACTAGAAATTCCAAAAGTATTGCCGTCCGGGCCGTGTACTTGCCAATTGAGCATTAGCCATCAGGGGAGCAAGTGACTCTTCGTCTTATATCTCATATGTGTGTTGGATGTGACCGCCGACAAACCACAAGAAATCTCCACCGAGGGATTCTCCTGCACGTCCAGGAAAGAAGACACCAAGGAAAACGAGCAGAATAACGCACCTTTTTCTCCTCGTTTCACTTCGGGAGCGAAACGCAATATGTCTGCAACAGATGAGCACCATGAAATAGTCAATGCATCGTCTCTTTGTCCGAACTGGTCAAGACAGAAGCCATTTCCACATCTCATGCTGCCTGCCGATAATATGAACTCGAATACCACCCGACTGGTTCGATGGGAGAGAGAGAACTGTGAGGAGTGTGGAAATGTTCCGCATGTTAAGCCCAAGTTAACAAATGCCAGAGGATACAGGGCGAAGTAACAAAGCGCTACGTGTTCCCGGACTTTATGGAGAAAGATACCCAGCAAGTTCAGTGCTGATCATGTGGTGACTTACTGCGGGAGAATAATACGCAGAGCAGATGCCACAATCTCAAAGGGGTCGAAGTACGCTTTCGAGTGCAAGTGCAACCACTGCACGGACAACGACTCTGCTTTACCGTCCTCACTATCTTCACTTCACCTTCTCTTCATCGCTGCCTCAAGCTTGCCTTCGCTGGCGCTCACGACATTGATAAGAACAGTACCTTGCGATCCGGGCTGCGAATCATGCGTGTTACATTGACCTACGATGATACAGGTCTATTCCTGGTGACAGTGCTGCCGCCTGGCTCGAGCTGGACGCGTGGCTACCTGAGATTCTACGCACACAGGACACGGTTCAGGTGACTCAGGCTCGCTGCATATATTTGCTTGCTCAGGCAATAATCTCTCACCTCGGCCGGCTTATCTATGCACAACAGTCGACAATATGGACTTGATCAGCTCCGACAAGATCTGGTTTTGGGCTGCACGTCTCTAGTACAAGAACAAACCATGACTGTGCCCAACTATGACCGAGGAATAGAAAATTGTCCACGGGCGATTAACATATCACTATGCTCTGATGTCGGTCAGTTCTCTATTGAGCGAGTTATAGCTCAGATCTTTTTCTAGCGAAAAGATGTGAACGAAATCGTTTACGTGAATCCATACAGAGAATCCATACAGAGTGTCTGGAATGACTAGCACTGTCGTCAAAGAGAGAGACTGAGACCAGGAGAGTCTCAGTTCACATGCCTGAATTCCTGCAATGGTATATTCGTACCTGCTAGACGCTGTGTTCTACCACGAGACAGTGCCGTCACTATGGATGCGGCGCGCTCTGCGGCGGGGTCCTTAAAACACCCCGAGTCCGTGTTCCACTTGAAATACATGTGAGCCACCCGGCCAGTATGATTCTATCTTACACAGCCAACCGCGCTCTTTCCAGGTGAGGTTAGAGGAAGCTGATCTTTTAAGTAAGATCAATACAAGTCTGGTTCAAGTGAGCAGCCTGCGAATCATTATCTTTACTGATGAGGAGGTCCATCACCTTTCGAACCCTGGCCGGTCAGTTGATGTCAATCTTAGAGGTAGAAATATCAAAGTCTCCCTCAAAACTACCAATTTGCAGATTGAACGGATCTATATCCGGGCACCAGAGTCGCTGTCTTTGCTATGAACCATCAGCAGAACACAGGTACATCGACGATGCGAAAGTTCCGATATGACATGATTATGACTGGACTGGACCTGTCAACGCTACGATCTATGAGCGAAAATGGCCTGTCTACAGATTATCAAGCTCTACTGCCATGAGCGAGAAGATGCAGCTTCTCCAAGCCAGGGGCGAAGTGAGGGTCAGGCGAGGCCAGTGCATTCAACAATAGCGTGGTCTGGCAAGGTGACCGCTGTGCCGCGGCATTGCAATTTCAGGTCCTCGAATACCTCTCAATGCTGTCGCTTGCACAACAACCATTGACGGAGCCCGGGGCCTCCTGAGAGGCTGGACAGCTTACCGTTTAACGCACCGCGTGTAAATAATCTCACAGAGTTAGGCAGCATCAACACCTCTTCACGCTCTCATCAGGTTATCAGCCCCCTACTTGATTTAGCCTGACTTCATCTATTGGAGTGTCAACTTTGCAACTATATCATTTCTCCATAGTCTTACGAACGTCCTCGCCCTTAGGGTTATCGCTCGGATGAGAAATACGTTCACGGTAGAATGCTGGGGAACGGTGCCGATTTCTTCTTCACTGAGGATAGCGAAGAAGTTTGGGACCTGTCGTTGCGCCCTGTAGTGGGCTGCGCCTCGGCCGCTTTGGCGGGCAACGCGTTTTCTTATCTTCGGCGCTCGGAAGACTACCCAGAGACGACATGAATGGTCGAATTTCAGAACCTGGTATACAACCCGAACTAAGAGAAGTCTGGGTTTGCCTGCTGTGCAAGAGCAAATGGATTAAAGAAGAGGCACGAGGCCTGGCCAAGTACACAAGGAGAACCCCACAAAAGCACGACTGGTATACTCGAGATCACCTGGCAATGTTTATGATCCAAGTGAAATCAGCAAATCTGAACCAAAGCGATGGACTGTTCTACCAGCGTGGCTTTTCTGAGAATCAGATGGATACGATACCAGGATTTAGAATGCTGAAACATATCAAAGAATAAGAATCGACATTAGTTTCCCGGCAATGTCTTGGTCCCAGGTTTGGCCCTTTTGCTGTTCGAATCTCCAAAATGTCTTGACCTCAGCTAAGCCACGAATGGCATGAGCCTTGATGTCGACGATGATCAAGTTGGGCACCTGGGGTGATAGTTGTGCAGATAAATTCCCTCAACTGCGAATCGGTGCGGTAGATCCTGATCAGCCTCGTGCTTTTGTGGGTTCTCCTTGTGTACTTGGCCAGGCCTCGTGCCTCTTCTTTAATCATTTGCTCTTGGACAGCAGCCAAACCCAGACTCCTCTTATTTCGGCTTGTATACTTAAGGCAGTCTTTCCACAACTCAATCCAGAAAGGTTTAACTATATCAGACTGGTGCTACTCTATCTATTCCTTTTCACTCAGAATATGCAGCTGTTCTATCAAATCCTTCTTGGTAAGTACCTTCTTTGTGGGAGAGGATTCTCCTGATTTGTGCTTAGTTATCTTTGCTGGTATTTCTTTATAAAGAGTGTCTGTTGATTGCGGTGTTTTGCTTTTGCTTTGGATATCACAGTCCCATCGACACAGTTGAGCAGAATGTACTAAGCCTGGGTTGCGGTCTTTGTCGTACAGCAGGTGAAGCAATACATCGCAGCTGACTGTTCGTTCCAACTCCGCGAGGGCAGCCTCATGACTCAAGTTGACCATGAGCCCCCGCCCGACTAGGTGTGTGGATACTGTCGCGACCCTTCATCCAGAAGGGCGTTCCGCGACTGTATCAGGAGGGATAGGGCAGAAGTGCAACGACTGTGTCAGCGTGGGCGGTGTTCATTGTTCACTGGCGGACGAGTACTTTCAATTCATAACCGACCCTACAACCGCGAGCAACAGCTTGTCCGCACCAGTGAAGCTTCACAAGAGTATGGCAAATTTTGCAAGGTCCTTGTTGGCCAGCTCGATGCGTTCGCAAATCTTTGGAGTATGCTTTTAGCTCAATTCATCAAGAGAACGACAGCGAAGAACTTCATTCTGCGACGATGAAGCAGTCCGCTTCGCCGGAGAATTACGCGATATTGAATATACAATAGGAATCCACTGCCCGACTATACGAAGTATTGACTCCAACGACCTCGTGATCAGTAATCACACAGCAGATCTTGTATGCTTATGCACCATTATTATCATATTGTTCAGAGTCCATCTCTTACAATTGCTTTGCAGGCGTCCTTGTCCCCTCGGCAAGACAGCTCTTTGTGGCTCTGTCCGACTGTTTACAAGACATCTTAGTGAAGATGCCTATGTCTGCCTTTCATTGGCCTTCCGGTCAAATCTCACCGGGTGCGCCACACACTCCAGCCGATCTGTTGATCATATTCCCTCATTACAATTAACCAACCTTTTTTTTCTCTTCAATCTGGCTTCTAGACTTCCACTTGAATAAGTCCCTTGAAGTCCTCAGCAGCTCTAGCAGATGGCCAATAGTGACCTTCAGTGGCTCTATTTTGCGCACCTGATTTCTTATAACTCATGGCATGTCCCAACATCCAGATCAAAGAAAAAGAATCAGTCAGTCTATTTCAGACCTTCTTCCTGTCTTTTTCTGTTGTCTTGCAAAGCCTTCTAGGGGTTGGTGCTAATCATACATAGGAATAGCTTCATCCAATCAGCAACTGCATCACGTCGTAACATCTTGAGGGCCAGAAGCCCAACGTCAGCGCTACAAGTTGGTAGCATGCCAGGCAACGATGCTGGGTTTTTCCGGATACGTTTTCTCAGAGTACCAGAGATGACTCCTCAGAACGCCGACTTTTTCTTCCCCCCCCACCAACAAAAAGAAGAATCGGGTAAGACAGGAAGGTATTACGACGCACGGAACCATTGCTATAGGTATTCTATAATCCATCAGATAGTCGTCATGTCCAGCAGCTAGACGAGGATACGGTCTACTATGCAACCTACGTTAACAGAACAACAAAACCACCAAAGTCATCAACACACTTCTCTATCCACCAGACTGGAACATTGATTTTCCCGACTATCCTGAAATTCCGACCCTTAGCACCTCGTCCAAGCTCCGCGGAAAACGGTGGTCTATACTGATCACCAGGCCATCAAACCCCTTCTGGAGCAAATTTCATTGACATCGATGTCAACCACCCAGTTGAACCTTCGCCTTATCCGGGCAGCTCAGTATTTGCAGCAGTTCCAGCTCCTGGTGGTGTACAAACTCGGAAAGCTACATATATACCCGATGCCCTGTCCAGGTTACCGTCTTTCGCCACAGGTACAGCTGATGATGACGACTTCCATCTTGACGCGCTATGGAACGAACCAGCGATTTTGTCAGTCCACCTCGCCCACGATTTCAAGCAAAGAGTACGGGATGCTTACTCTTATCTTCAGAGTTTTCCTCTCTTCTACAGATCATTTGTCTAATTGTGAATAGCTGAAGCTATATAAGTAGTCGTTAGCAGTCATCACCTGGGTGTGTGGTTCTGACTCCAAAATGTGTGATGTGGCGTGCTTCAGGGGGATTGCAGGGGGGCTGGACGAGGAATTCTCGTCTCCGGTTGGAGGTTATTCGAAATCATATACCGGGTAGTTGTGATGCTGCATCAATACTTAGTTATACGGAGAGGGAAAGTCTTCTCCTGGGATATCACAGCATCGTGGGATTGAAACGGATTGTTCACTCAAGATATGCCATAACATCAAGCCAGATCCTAGACTTTTTGTTAAAATCGATACCAATTCCGTTGAGTTATTTCACCTTACGCGTCTTGCATAGTCTCTTCTACTTTCCGAATGTGCTCTTATTCTGGCTCGTATCATAGAATGTGACTCCAACCGGGTCATCGACTTGTTATATTCATGAGATGACATAGAACTTTCCACTTGTTTAATAAGTGCCGTAAGCTATTCCTCCTCATTTGCACTGCTCATCCTGAGCATTCCCAACTCAACTAGGTAGGCGGTAGGCCAATCCTGATCATGTTCTGGAATGAGATCCCGAATCTCGCAATCAACACCGCAGGAGAAGATGTATCGAACGCCGTCGGTGTTGGTGTTAGTGGCGGTCAGTCGTGGGTCGGGGCTTGGAGTCGGTGCAGAGCGAACTGGATTTGTTGAAGAAGGGGGTGTCGGCGATGAAGTTTGTTGTTGAGTTGTAAATATGCTGTTCGGTTATGATTATTTGTGCTTCAGGTTGTTCGAATTAGAATCTTATGCTTAGTTTGTTTATTGAATTCTGATGATGAGTAAGATTCAGGGGCATCTATGGCACAGAAACTGAATCTAACGGTAGGTAGTTCGGCTGAGAAGAATGATGTATCAGTCCCTACTGTGATATATCACTGGCTAGCACGAGAGATGAATCAACTGACTGCTGACAGGGCACAAGAGAGGCAACGCAGAACGCCAGGCCAGCGGTGCGTCTTATATCGAATGTGGCGCTCAATATTCCGGAGGTTTATTGACTGCTATCTGCACGCTCGAGCAAGGAAGACAACGCGGAAGCTAACTTGCAAATTCAGTACATCCTGGTTTCTTCAAGGTAGAAGAAATTGTCATATCTCCTGTGAACTGGTTGAACGAGGAGCCTAGCTTGAATCCGTTGCAATGAATGCAAAAGTCGAACAGGATACACTCTCTTTATCCGAGAAGAACGAAGACGACCTCACAACCAGTCTTCCTGACATCAGCCAAGTTGAACCACGACAAGAATGGATCACTGGCTGGAGGTTGACAGCGGTCTTCATGGGCATCACGGTTGTGAGCTTCTTGATGCTGCTGGACATGTCTATCATCTCGACAGTAGGTTCAACTCGCCAGGGAGTGTTCGTCCACCATTAACCTCGACGCAGGCTATTCCTAGAATAACCAGTGAGTTCCACTCCCTCGACGATGTTGGTTGGTACGGTAGCTCGTACCAATTGGCCAGGTGAGCTTCATCTCTGTTTCTCGATCCATTCCACCCGAGTGCTGACTTGACCAAGTGCTGCTTTGCAACCTCTAGCCGGTAAGCTATATACCAATTTTAATGCAAAAGTAGGGTGTCAAGCTAGAGCGTTGGTGAAGCAGGCGGTGACTTATCACAGTGGACCTTTTTTGCGTTCTTCGCCGTCTTCGAACTGGGATCGCTTCTATGTGGTCTCGCCAGCTCGTCCCTAATGTTGATTGTTGCGCGTGCTGTGGCCGGGATGGGCGGTGCTGGTATCCAGACCGGCGCTTTCACCATCATTGCCAGCTCGGTTCCCATGAGCAAAAGACCATGTCAGCTCCGAGATCCCTGATACCTGAAACAAGATCTGACACATGCATAGCACTCATCGGGTTGTCGATGGGGAGTAGGTGTTCATAATCTAAGCAGGGAAGAGGCGGACTGACAGTCACAGTTGCGCAAATGGGATTGGTCATCGGCCCTCTGCTTGGGGGGGCCTTGACAGAATATTCAACCTGGCGCTGGTGTAGGCACCCCCGGCCTCTTCTTCTGAGAGCCCTGCTAACTTGCCTCCCGGCTTCTATCTAAATCTGCCCATTGGAGGCGTTGTCGCAGCCCTGATCGCATTCATTCACATCCCAGAACAGCTTCAAAAGCCTCCAGTGTGGACAGTCCTCCGCTCAATCCACCGACAATTAGACTTGGTTGGCTTCCTTTTGTTCGCTCCAGCTGCCATCCAGCTGCTGCTAGCCTTGCAATACGGGGGTAACGAGTTTCCCTGGGGCAGTGCTACCATTATTGGTTTGTTCTGTGGTGCAGGCTGCACGTTTGCCATCTTTCTGATTTGGGAGGCCTCCAAAGGCGCAGAAGCAATGATCCCTTTCAACATCCTGTCGAATCGAGTAGTATATTGCAGCTGTTTGAACTTCGGCTTCCTAATGAGTTTGATCATCTGCAAAGACTACTACGTGCCGATATACTTCCAGGCCGTCAAGGGCGCCTCGCCTTTCTTCAGTGGATTATATCGCCTACCCACGATGGTACCTCAATTGCTTGCGGCGCTTCTTGTGGGCATGCTGGGTAGGCCATCACGTTCAATTCTCTGGCGTCTGGATCGTGACTGATGGACCCTAGTTGAATGGCAGGGCTACTACTTACCCTACGTCCTCATCAGTTCGATCTTCAATGGTGTCTCGAGTGGCTTGATGGCCACTTTCAGGCCGGATTCATCCCCTGGCAGGTGGGTTGGTTACCAGGTACTGGCAGGAGTCGGCGAAGGGATGGGCATCCAGCTGGTGAGTTCACATGCATTGCAAATCCTCCGTACGTAAGACTGAATTCGAGCGTTATCAGCCTGTGATTGCCGTGCAAAGCACACTCCCACCCCCACAGGTGCCTGTCGCGATGGGCTTGCTTACGTTCAGCTCAACGCTGGGGGCATCCTTATTCCTCAGCTTTTCCCAAACATTTCAAACCACAGGGTTAAGGGAACTACTTCCGAAACATGCGCCGAGTGTAAGTGCCAAAGAGGTGCTGACTGCAGGAGCAACGGGATTGCGGAGCGTCGTGTCGGTCGCAGATCTCCCTGGGGTCTTGCTGGCATACTGCGAGACCATCGACCGCGTGTTCTTCCTCTGTGTGGGTTGTTCATGCGCTTGTTTTGTGGTTGCGTGGGGAATGGGATGGGGCAGTATTCGGTCTGAGCAGAAGGAAGCGTCGAGATCTTCGGTGGAGACTGTCTAGTGTAGTTTAGCGGGTGTAGATTGAATCATGCAAAATCCGCAAGAGTCAAGCCTTCGTCGTATCCAAATACGCATCACGTGAGAGATGTTGCAGCCAGGGATTCCGATTGGGCGGCCATGACGCATGAGTCACCCGCGGAAAACTTGAAAATACGGCCTCCTCCCCTTCCCTCCTTAACTTCATCCTCCTCCATCTCTCTACAAAAGCTGTTTAATTTCTCGTGATTTCACTCTTCTGTCTTTGAACTCGCCTTTGCTCTCATAGCGCATTGATTTTCTGGACATCCTCTCGCCGGAATGGTCACAGAATCTGCTGGTGCCTCTGGCAAACTCCGTCAGTATCCCCCCTCCCCCAGAAATCCCTTCCCCCGCCCCCGCTCCATTTGGTCCCCGCGATATCCAGGTGAACGGCTACTAAATCCCGTAGAGAGAGTCGCCTCGCAACCTGAAAACCCTTATTCGGCGCTGATTACCGATCAATCTATCGCGATCATCCCCTCGTTCACTCTCGAGTCTGGTGTCACCCTGCACAATGTCCCAGTGGCATACACCACCCGTGGCAAACTCTCCCCGAACGGAGATAATGTTCTGGTGATCTGCCATGCCCTCAGTGGCAGCGCGGATGTCGCGGACTGGTGGGGTCCTCTGCTCGGTGGCCCTGGTCAGGCTTTTGATACCTCGCGTTTCTTTGTTGTTTGCCTGAACAGTCTGGGCAGTCCGTATGGCAGTGCCAGCGCCGTGACCTACAAGGACGGAGACCCGGAAAAGGGCCTCTATGGCCCCGAGTTTCCTCTCACCACTGTGCGGGATGATGTGAGGTATGTCATGCCCAGATTTGCTCTGGGAAAGGATCAAGTCTAACCTGGATCAGGATCCACAAGATAGTACTGGACGACCTTGGCGTGCGGCAGATCGCAGCGGTTGTGGGTGGCTCCATGGGAGGTATGCTCACCCTCGAGTACGCCTACTTCGGCAAAGAGTATGTCCGTGCGATCTGTCCGATCGCCACATCCCCTCGCCACTCGGCCTGGTGTATCAGCTGGGGTGAAGCGCAACGTCAAAGCATCTACAGTGACCCTAAGTATGAGGACGGTTACTACTCGTTCGACGATCCTCCTGCGACCGGCCTGGGTGCGGCTCGCATGTCTGCCCTTCTCACCTACCGCAGTCGCAACTCCTTCGAGTCTCGATTCGGCAGAAATGTGCCCGACCCCTCGAAACGCCAGAACATTAATGGCACGGAGAGACAGCCGAGCCCGCCCAACGAGCACTGGGCCGTCCACAACGATGGCCACAAGAGCAGTGGGCGCAGCTCCCCTGTGCCTCAGTCGCCCATCCTTGCTCAGCCGGCCGAGGTCCTCTTCCAGGACCCGCAGTTTTCGGGAACCAAGACTTTCAGCAAGACTGTGGAACCCAAGGGCAACCAGAAGAAGCTTCCGACCTACTTCTCGGCCCAGTCCTACCTTCGCTACCAGGGCGAGAAGTTCGTGAAGAGGTTTGACGCCAACTGCTATATTGCGATCACCCGGAAACTCGACACGCACGATGTGTCGAGACATCGGGCCAGTGCGGATTCCAAGGACCCTGTCCGCGAGGCACTTGGTCAGATCGAGCAACCTGCGCTGGTGCTGGGGATCGAGACGGATGGTCTGTTCACCTTTGAGGAGCAGCAGGAGATTGCGGCTGGCATCCCGGACTCGAGACTGAAGCGGATAGAGAGTCCCGAGGGCCACGACGCCTTCCTCCTGCAGTTCGAGCAGGTCAACAAGTACATCCTGGAGTTCTTCCGCGAGGTCCTGCCGGACATCATGTCCAAGGTCCCGGAGGGAGGCGCCGAGGCCGTGGACGGCGTGAACAAGCTAACTAAGAGCAGCACATTCGGCGAAGCGGAGGTGGAAGACATCACCGCCTGGTAGACTGACCTTCCCATTATCCAGATCACCTTTGGCGCATTCCTTGCAGCCTTTACACACAACACAGATGCCTGACACCAGAAAGGGGAACGCAGTCTGGCCATTCTCTCGGCGACGAGAGGACGCGCCGGCGGCTTCGGACCCCGCCAGGACCAGGCGCCCTGGGGGAAGTAGCGGTGCACACATGTTTATTGTCATATTTAAGCCAGTCAGAGAGATGAGCACTTAACTGCCTCTCTCGTTTCCTAGTCACAGGTAAGGCTGTAAAGAAGCATCCAACTGCTCTCCATCGATAAGCCCTTATCGGTGTGGCTTTGCCACGCAACCACAGTCCGAGGGTGGTGGGCGACCATTCTACAAGAGTTCGATCGTACATAGTATGATGAAGGAATAGACAATCAGTTTTGTTGTTTTGCATAGCCTTGGTGTATAGCTTTCGTACTGTTGGAAGTATTCCCATCCGGACACTTTCTTGGTAGCTATTATGTTATGTATCAGTGGGCCCCCATCCTGCATTAAGCACAAGGCGACTAACTGTCTCTATCCCTTATGCACCGCACGCGGAGAGCGAACAGACCCCGAACGCTGCATGATAACCTTCATCCGCGCGCTCGAAGCCTCACACTCGTAATGCCACTGCGCACCATGCGCCTGAATCCGGATTTCTTTCTCACAACTGCGGGGAATCGTCGTGCATTCCACACAGCAGTGGAATAAATGACGTGACGGCGTAATGAGATGAACGGTGAATGGACGGTTTTTACACGAACCGGAGAGATCATTGCATGGCTTCGCAGGGCTGTTAGAGACGCGGTAGAGTCGTTGTATGCATGGCGTCCGCCCTGTTGGAGGTGTCCAAAGTATGAATCCGGGGTCTCTGGGTGAGCGAGCTGCCGGCTGGTGTGAGGTTGATGTGATGGGTCGGGGGAATATGGTTGATGTTGTCTGCTATTCAGGGAGCCTTGTCTTAACTCTTCCGGGAGTTCTCCTGCAAATAACAGACGATAACCGATCGTATAGTTAATTTGGTGACGGTGAGATTGAGACACAAGCAATGATGCATACAGAACCCATCAGTGGGAGGGAAGAGCCCAGCAGCAGTGGTACACATCACATGACAGATCACATTCAGGGTCTTTGGTCTCTTTGCTTTTTTTCCCCCTCCTCTCTCTCTCTCTCTCTCTCTCCACGTCATGGGGTGGAAGACCTTCATTTGTCTGAACTGAAAATCCCGGGAAATCTGCTTTCTGATCCATCCAATTTCATTCTCCTGATCGGGAGTCTGGGAGTTTCCCCTTGATCCATCCATCCCTTCCTGGCTGGCGAGTCGAGAAGTCTAACCAGCCCACCCCTTGCAAGGGTCTCCTGGCCCCAAAGAAGCAATGGAATCTCCTGCGTGACTCATTTCCAACGTGGAATCACAACTCCAATTGCAATGGTCTAGACACCCATATGCCTGGCTGTGCAATGTGAGCTTCGTTGGCTAGCCATGTCGCGTCTTAGTGAAGATTGAACCAAAGAGCGAGACCACAACTGACAGCTTCACCAGAGAAGCTCCCCACAGGGTGGAAATCTCTCATTGTTACGATTCACCAGTAAGGGGATCCCGCCTGCTGCTCTTCCTCTCGCGACAGGACGATCTGGATTCAGCTGGGTTCTCCCCATCCTGGTCCTCTGCAGCGAATAGCCGTGTTTTGTGTCCTGCATTGAGAGTGATAGTCCCTGCAGGATCAAGCTTAGAGAGGCAGGGATGTGGAGGGATGTCGGGGTCAAACACCACACACAACCAACACCCGCCCATACCTTGACAAAAGCGTGAGTGTCGTCAGAGTTCAATCGGCGCTCTGCGATTCCAACCGTTCTACGCGAGTGGTTTGATGCCAACCACGCTTCCTCACCTGCTGTCTCATCCGTACAAAAAGTCTAATAGCCTGTTTCCCCCGCTCGTTTGGCCGCCGCCGTTGTGCGCGCGCGCCGCGCAGCCCCCGCGGGCCTTCCCCTTGCCAATAAAAGTCGATCGTCGGCGGAGATGCAATGCAGGTTGGTGGACTACGAGACTGGTCCTATTCCGTGCAATGTGCAATGCAAGTAAGCAGGCAGGCAGGCACTCCCATATCTCCTTCAGTCTGAGACCCTCCTGTCATCATGATGATGGGTGTGGGTGTGTGGGTGGCTTGCCTGCTTCGCTCGGCTGGGCGAGTTTCATTCTTCTACTTCTTGTAATCCCGGAGAATGAGGAATTGTCTGTTCCCTATTTCACCTCTACCCCCCGCATTCCAGCTTCCCATTGCGGCTTTTGCTATCCTCCTTGAGGCTGCCCGGACAACTTTTCGCTTCCATTGTCGACGACCGCATTGGGTTGGGCTGAATCGCGAGAAGAAAAAGAAGGTTTGTTTTGGGCGGCTCTTTTGGGCACTTTCGTTGCCCAGCGGACCAAACCAAGATCGTTGAGGATCGGACCTGGCCTCAATCGTCATTCCCATGCGACTTAAACTATTCAGCCCTCTCGTTTGTGAGACAATCTTGTTCTTCTCCAGGGATCAATGATAGTCAAGGTAATCATATACGTTGCCGGTCCGCGCCAATAGATCCACCTTTCCACCCTTTGCCGACTCGCCTTCTGCAGTCGGTCCGAACATAACGAAGAATATGGATTTCCTGACCAAGGACCTCCTTTTGAAAAAGCGCACCTCGTTTTCTTTCCTCTTCGGCTCGAATGTGCGTGATTTCCTGTCCAGCCCCCAAAGATCCCAGATGTTATAAGTGTGAAAACATGGGATCCCTACTGGGTTGTGATTCAAGCAATGCTGATGGAATACTCCCAGAAACCAACGTTCGCCCTCCACAACGACAGCCTTGATGACCAAACTCCACGATGTTATGACCTCACGCCCCAGAAGCAGAATGAAACTACCGTGATGCAAAATGAACCCGAAGAAGAGGATGAAGAGAGCCGCTCGAGCACCCGCCAAGAACTCTCCCCGGAACTGGAAGCCCAGGTGCGCTACGCCTGCTCTTTACTGGTTTACCGGATTGAACAAGGGATTTCCTCCAACTACTGCCCTGATCGAGCCAGAGGCGCCGCCCGCAAGAAACGCGTCTCGGCGGTAACAGCCCCTTCCGCCGTTGCGGGCAGCAGTGCGGCGGCGGCCGCCCAGGTCGATGCCAAGTACCTTCTGTCAAGCACGACAAAGAAGCTGCGCAGTGGGATGATGGGACGACTGGGCGGCGGGCTCTTCGCTCGTGATGGGGCTGGCGGTGGCGGCGGGGAGAAGTATGATTCCGGGGTGGGATTGACACAGCAGCCGAGTATAGCGACGATGAGAGAGGGCCAGCGGTCGAAGCTGGGATCCTCGCACTCGGACTCCACCACAATGCACCGCGTGGAGTCGTCCCAGGCCGGAAAGTCAGAGGCGGCTACCGCGCCGGCAGAAGAGAGTATGATTGTCAGCCCGATCTCACCTACCGCACCAGAAGGCGAGGAGGATGTGATCATCAGTCCGATCACGGTCTCAACGACCACCACAGAATCAGAAAGCACCGTCTATCGAACGGTGCCGACCAGCCTCTCGCCGACGGATAGCAGTAACAACGCGACGAGCAGTGAAGACACGAGCCCGACCTCGTCGGTCGATCAACAATTCCTGACCCGCGGTGCAATGACCGAAGAAGCGCCTAGCAGCGACACCAAGCAGCGTCGGCGCGACCAAGACACAGCCGCCTTCCTGTCCCCCACCGACTCCGCACCCACCAACAACAAGGACGCCTATCCCGACGCTCAAGACGAGCATCCCGACCTCGCCAACGACTCCGACGTCGAGGTCTTCCTCGACCCCGACACCGCCGCCGACTACATCACCTCCTCCGCCGGGGGCGTCGGCGGCGTCGGCCCTGGCGGCGTCGGCGCGTCGCTGCTGACCACCAGCACACCGAGTCTGGGTCTGTCGGCAACAACCAACGCAGCAAGCTCAGCCCGACATTCGAGGGTGTTCAACCCGGCCACGACCACAACCACATCCGAACCCTCCAACGTTGACCCTGCACAAGACACCGCAGCAACGAAACGCCACTCCACATACACCCCGACGTACCCGACCCACCTCCACTCCGATGGAACAGAAGAACCCCCCACGATCATCGACACCAACGGCAACGCCCACATCATGACCTCCGCCGAAGAGCTCGAGCGCGACCTCGGCCTTCAGCAGGCCGTCATGGCTAAGATGACGACAGGAAGCGTTGCGCTTCTGCCGACGTCTCCGTCCGCGGACCAAGAACTTGAGCCTGAGCCTGAGCCTGAGCGTGAGTCTGAGCGTGAGCTCGAGCATGAAAGGACCACAGAGCATCCCCCACCAAAAGCAGACCAGCCTGAGCTTGCAAGTCATGAGAACCACCTCGTCGACGACGCAACCACCACAACCCTAAACAAAGTTCCCGCTCACTCCGACCCCTCCACCCTCCCCCGCCCCCCGGAACCAGCCTACCCGCGTCGCCCGGGGACTAGTGCGTCGCGACTCAAGACCTCGTGGTCGGCGCTCAGTCGTTCCACGGCGTCCGTGTCATCGAAACTGAAACGGAGGTTCTTCCGTCGCGGCGCGGCGGCGGAGGATGATGATGATGACTCGGTGCTCGAGGTGGACCGTCACCCGAGGGCCCCTACGACGCTACTGAAACGACTCGCGGGTTGGTGGACGGGACGAGGGGTTACGAAAGGCCGTGGACGTGCACGGACACCGGACGAGGAGGGGGGTGTCTTGAACGGGTCGTCTAGTTTGGAGGGCGTGGTGCCTTATCTGGGCACTTGAAGGTTCTTATCATAGTTGGGAGGAGAGTGATGAGATGTGGATGTGGATGTGGATGTGGGGTCTTGGCCATGAATGCTAATACCCGTGCATGTATCTCTACGTATCCCGTGATCGCTGAGAGGTTACGTTTGGCGTTGTATCAGTAGCCATGCCTAAGCAATCACGATTCCCCGGTAGCTAGAGTACTTGCATCATCGTTACGACTCTCTCGTTTCCTTAGCCGGTATATAGAGGACAAGCAAGCCTCAATCCATCAATTCATAGCACATTTCACATCACAGCATAACATCCACTACCCGAGTATGTAGAGGACGAGCCCTTCCCTGCCTGAAGAGTATATAGACACTGTCATCTCAGATTCCGACTCGCCCCCCAAGAACACCGTGTATCCCAACCACGTAGCTTGGCTGGACTAGTTCTAGTTAAATGGATGGATGTTACAAACCCAACCAGTACCGCGTCTTTTCCACCGTAAACTCGCCCTTCAACACCCCCTCACCCGTCCCCGTCACCTGCACCTCATACACCCCGCTCTCCGACGCCCACTTCCCCCGCTGCTCGTCCCACCAGCTCGTAGCCAACTTCTTCTCGACCGCGATCTCGACCGCCCGGGTCTCCCCCGGCTGCAGCATCACCTTAGTGAAGCCCTTCAGCTCGCGCTTGGGCCGGTTGACCCCGGTCGGGGGCGGGCGGACCCACAGCTGCACGATCTCGGCGCCGGGCAGGGGGCCGGTGTTGGTGACACTGACAGTCACGGAGACGGGCTCGGGCGCGGCGTCGGCGGTGCAGGCCAGCTGCTCGGGAACGGTGGTGACGCGCAGGTTCTGGCGGTCGAAGGTGGTGTAGGACAGGCCGTGGCCGAAGGGGAACAACGGGGGGAGGTCGAGCTTCTCGTAGTAGCGGTAGCCGACGTAGACGTCCTCGCCGTACAGCACGCGGCCGCGCTCGGAGCGGAAGTTGAGGTAGCTGGGGTTGTCCTGCAGGCGGACGGGGAAGGAGACGGGCAGCTTGGCGGCGGGGTTGACGTCGCCGTACAGCACGTCGGCGATGCCGTTGCCGCACTCGTTGCCGCCGAACCAGGCGTGCAGGAGGCCCTTGGTCTTGTGCACCCACGGCATGGTGACCGGGGTGCCGCTCTGGAGGACGACGACGGCGTTGGGGTGGGCGTCGACCACACGCGAGATCATCTCGTCGCTGCCGGGCGGCAGGTCCATGTGGTCGCGGTCGTGGCCTTCGGTCTCCCACTCGCTGGTCAGGCCGGCGAAGATGACGACCTGCTCGGCGCTCGCGGCGAGGCGCACCGCCTGCGAGATGAGCTCCTCCTGGGTGATCTGGCGGCAGGCGCCGAAGCGGAATCCGCCGGGCCCGAAGATCACGACGCCGCGCATGTCCAGATCGGAGGTGGGCGCGCTGCCGAACTCGAGGAGGATGCGGTAGGTCTGTCCGGCTTTGAGCGCCTTGGAGCCCCGTTCTTCCACGGTGGCGTTGCCGAAGAAGGCGGTGCCCTGCCGCTGGTTCTGGGTGTTGTCGACGACGACCTCGCCGTCAACGTAGAGCTTGCCCGTCCCGACCACGGTCACGCCAAAGTCGTAGACGCCGTCCTCCTCCGGGGTGAAGTAGCCTTCCATGTCCACGTAGAATGTAAACGATTTGATCTTGGGGTTGACGTAGTCCATCAGGAAGCCACTGGAGGAGACCAGGTGCAGCTCGTCGACCAGCGTGCGGTTGGACTCGGAGGCGGGCTCGTTGTAGACCCGGAACTTGAAGCCCGTCTTGCCATCTTCGGTCTTGAGTAACGGACCCAGCAGGGGCAGCTCCTTGTGGGAGTAGACGCCCTGGGCGAATGCCACGGGGCCCTGGCTCTTGGCAGAAACGCCCTCAAATGGAGTCACCGTGTAGTAGGAGTCCAACGAGGCCGAGCCGCCTCCGCAGTAGGCCGCGAATTTAGCATTGGGCCCGATCACGAGAATCGACTTCTCCTTCTTCAGAGGCAGAATGTTCTCCTCGTTCTTCATGAGCACCACCGACTCCGACGCTGCCCGTCGGAGTAGCGCCTGGTCCTCCGGGCGGTTCAAAGCCTTCTCCTCGGCGTGCTCGGGGATCCCGAGCGGTTCAACCCAGTTGACCAGGTTGAGCACATTGCGTACGCGCTCATCCATGACGAACTCGGCGACTTTGTTGGAGGAGATGGCGTGTGCCAGGGCCGTTCCACGCCAGCGTGTCTTGCCCGGCATCTCCAGATCTAAGCCCGCATTGATCGCGTCAGAGGTGCTATAGGTTCCAAACCTGCATGCGACTTGAATCAGTGTTGCGCATTCCAACCACGGGAGTACCAGGCAACTCTCTCACCAATCGCTCATCACCAAGCCATCCCACCCCCACTCCTCTCGCAAGATATCTGTGATGATCTTCTTGTTCTCGCTCACATGTGTTCCATTGACCTTGTTGTATGCAGTCATGACACAAGCGGGCTGACAGATACGCATAGCCAACTGGAAGGGCAGGAGGTAGATCTCCCGCAAGGCGCGGTCCGTGATGATCGTGTCGACCGCCAGACGCTCATGCTCCTGGTCATTGCAGACAAAGTGCTTCAGCGTCGCCGCGACTCCCTTCTCCTGTACACCCCGACAGTAGTGGCCCGCCAGCGTCCCCGACAGGACTCCATCCTCGGCGTAGGACTCAAAGCCGCGACCGCCCAGCGGGGAGCGCTGGATGTTGATGGTCGGCCCAAGAATGATGTGCGATCCTTTGGCAATAGCCTCCTCGCCCATAAGCCGTCCGACTTGGTGCAGAAGCTCCGTGTCCCAGGTGGCCCCGAGCGCGGTGGCGCACGGAAAGCAGGCGGCAGGAACGCCGTTGAAAAAGCGGGTGCCCCGCACGCCATTGGGTCCGTCGGACATGCGGAGGGAGGGGATGTTCAATCGGGGCACAGAGGCAGTATGCCAGAAGTCAATGCCTGGCAGAAAAGAACCATAGAACAGTAATCAGAGAGATCCTCATCGGATTTAGTGAGTGGGCTGAGATGTCGAGTCACTCACCCGCTGTGAGAGCCACCTTCTCGCCGAGCGTGAGCTCCTCCAGGACCTTTTCCACGTCTATGCGCGTCATCATGCAGGAAATATCCCCACGGAGATCTAGCTGAGGTTGTTTTTTCTTTTCTTTTTTTTCTTTTTTTTTTTCGAAGAGATGAAGGACGAATTGCCTTCAGCAATTGTTCAGCGGGGAGTTGTGCAGAGAGGGGAGAGAGCGCTATAGAGCGATAAGGCGATAAGAGAACACGGCGGGGGAGGGAATGCCGTCATGTTTCAAGAGCAGGAATGGAGGGAGTAGGGAGAGTAGATATAGTCAAGTTGCATGTCGCACTGACTCAGTCGTATTCAGAAGCCGGAATGGTTGCACTGAGGGGAGAGGGCCCAATGCAGGATCCACCACGATCGCAGGGATGATGATGGGCGACGGATGGTCGGTTGGTAAGGCCGGGGAGGGGGTTTGATTCATAGTACATCTTTTCTGATTTGAAGAGAAGAAGAGATGATGCAGAGCAGAAGGAGAATTATCGGCCATCGAATGGAGGCCGAAGATTAGCCGGACGGAATACCGGGCCGAATGCCTACAAAACAAACAGCTTCCCTTTCCTTCCCCCGCGACCAAAAAGGGGAAACCTTTCCTTTTCGGTCCAACTGGCAATCCATCCGATTCATCCTGCCACTACATCCTGCCACTGCAGGTGAATAGTGCAATAACAACTGGCCAGTCTGGCCTCATCTCACTTCAGTCAAGGGTTCAGTTCAGTACTATGTTACTATGTTACACAAATGCAATTGCCCCCTAGGATGGCCACAAGCTCAGCCAATTGGTTGGTGCCTTCCAGCAGAACACTGCAGAGAAAAAAAAAAAAGAATTAATATCCTAACACCGTCCAACAATGCATGGGATCCAGTGCACGAGATACAAAGTAAATTCAATAGGAAAGAGAGAGAATGAGAGATGGTGGGTGGGTGTAGGAAGACCTGAGGCACTTAAAGAAAAGAAAAGAAAACATGGCATTCCACTGGTATCAATCAAATCAACCCCCACGTCGAGGACGTTTAATTTCTCCTCCCATACGCATTCCGCCTCGTCCGCCTCCCTCGCCGTGGCTTCCTTCGTCGCCCGGTCGATTGCGCTTGCGATGAGGGCCGCCAGCACCGTCCCGGTGATAATCGCGATCGCGCTGACGATCACGGTTGCGGTCACGGTCTCGCCCTTCGCGCCCACCGCTCCAGCGGCGTGGTTCCTCCTCCGCGCCAGCCGGTGGCGGGGCTGGAGGGGGTGGTCCGCCAAGAGAAGACGGTGGCCTCAAGCGTCCCTCATGGTCTTGACTGCCGCTGGGAGCAAGATCCGATCCGTCATCGCGCTCTCGTCGTCGTCGATTGTCCTCGCGTGCACCCGCACCGCGCCGAGACACCTCGCGAGACTCGAAGCGTTCTTCCCGCGGAGTGCCCGCGCCAGCGTCGCTGCGACGGCTGCGTTCGCGCTCATAATCCCGTGTGCGTTCTCGGTGGTCCTCCCGGCGATTGCTCCCCCGTGATCCCTCCTCCTCGCCGCCGCCGCCACCGCGATTGAAGCTTCCGCCGGAAGAATATCGTATAGATCTTCGGCCCTCAGAACCGCTTTCGTCAATCAATTCGCCTCGCCCACTGCCAAATCGGTTGCGAGGACTGTCATCCTCCGGGTACGATGGTCCCGAGGGTCGTCCAGCGAGCAGGTCGGGTCTTCCTTGCGAAGGAGGGCCAAGACGACCACTCTCCTCCATTCCCACCGGAGTGGGTGGGCGCGTTGATTGCGGGGAAGGGGCGTTGGCAGCAGACGCTTGTCGGTTGGCACCGCGACCCCGGATCATAGGTCCGGGATTCCGCTCGGGCGGCCCTCCGGATTGCTGCAACATGTTGTTGATCCCCGCGAAGCGTTTGTCGCCGCGGCCTCGTTCACCGCCAAACCCAGGCCCAGAAGGCGGACCCCGAGGGGTCGACGATGGCCCACTAGGTGGTCCAGCAGCTCCCCGGGGACCAGATGGAGGAGGAATGCCAGAGGCGGGGGATGAGGAAGGATGCGACCTAGGATTGCCGCCATAGGAAGTCTCCTTGGGCTGTTGTTGCAGGACCTTCAACCGGTCAGGATGGATGCCACTGGTGTCGAGCTTCTCGGCGGTTGGCGAAGGAGGCCCCGCTGATGGCGGCTGATCCAGCGCAGCGCGAGCATTTTGGCGGCCAGGCCCTGTAGGAGGCGGACGGCCGGGTGCAGTTCCAGTGTTGGAAGCGGTAGACGAAAGGCCAGTATGAGGTGTGCCGGACACGTTACGACCACCTCGCCCGGACGGATTTCTACCCCGCGGGCCAAGAGGCACGTCAGCCGATGGCTCGGGCTGCCTCAGACGTCCCGCCGTCATGTCAACGCCAGGATCCGAATCAATGGGCTGCCGACCAAACCGCTCACTGCTGGGTCCTGTGGGCATATCATCGCCGCGCATGTGCGGTTGAGGATAGTTGGCAGACCGACGATCATCGGACGGAAATCGTTCTGGTCGACTACTCGGGGGCTCCACGGGCACAGGCGACAACGCACGGGCGGGTAGAGCTCGCCGCTCGTCTCTTTCCTGCCTTCCTGTATCGCCCCTGCGAAAATTGTCTCCTGGCCGCTCCGGGTGATCAAGGATCATGTCAAGGCGATCGGGGTGAGTGGGCATGCCTGGCCGGACATTTGGAAGGCTGTCTCGGCCGTCAGGACGCAAGCGGCCAGTCCGATCCGGCCACTCATTCTCCCGCTGAGGTCGTCCGTCTCGAAGAGGAGGACCGCGGAATGGCTCATCCACAGGGGGCCGGCCAGGAAATCCCCGCTCAAGCCGACCGTAAGTCCGCCCATCGCCCATCGGTTGATCGAACGGGCGGTTGTACTCGTGCTCCCCACCGAACCGGCCGCCGCGGGGGTATTCTGCATGTCTCTCGCGTCGATCATCCATAAGATCAGGTCGTGGCGGCAGTCGTCGAGTCGGAAGGTGAGTTTGATTACGGGAGTTTGGTGTCCCAGACGGCGCTCTGTCGAAGTCGGGGCGCTTCGGAATATTGGGGGGCGGCCTACTAGGCTCGGAAACTCTGGGTGCAGCTGACGGCTCAGCAGGTGATGCAGGAACGTGGGGACGAGGAGCAGGTTCGGCTTCAGATGGCCCTGCTGCCAGAGAGGGCGCGTTTTTATCGTCCCAGGTCTGGCCGCGGCCACTTGATTCTAGAGTCTCAGTATGTTGGGCCTCAGCTACATTGGGCTGAGAGGCTGCAGTGTCGGTTGTCTGGGCTTGTTGAGTTGATTGGATGCTTTCTTCCGCATCCTTGGCCGGCGCATCGGCCATTCTCGCATCTTCAATCTCACCATCTTCAACCTCTGCCCGGGTCAACGCCTCGGTATTCGGAGTGCCTTGGTTTCTGAGATTGATAACACCGATCATTAGAACACATGTCACCGGAAGAAACAGTACTAGTAGAAGGGACTTACTCGTTGGCTGTTGTAGGTCTGAATTCGGGCGCAGAAGCATTCAAAGAAGCTGGAGTATCAGATGGAGGGCGCGGCGTGCCGGGCTTTCCTGTCGCATTCGGTGCACTCGCCTTCCCTGACGCGGGTTGACTTGCGATCATGAATGCTTGGGGAAGAATCCACTTCTTTTCACATCGGTTGAGATCACCGATGAGCGAAGCAGCCGGGATCTTGACATCGTCACGTTCATCATTCTCGCTAAGAGATTTCATGCTATTGCGCATGTCTCGACCAATCCAGTTCACGGCAGGGAATTGCTGTACGATGGCCTTGAGTACACTGATAGCGTTTCGAATGTGCATGTATTCTCCACCATTCAAGCAGGTTTTCAGTGCTGATGCTATGAGACGGTGCCATTTGTACAGCAGTCGTCGGAAGTCCTCATATTCAAGAAAGGTCCCGGGCTTCCCTTCGGGGTCAACATTGAAGGCGAAACCGGGCAGATCCTTCTTATTTCCAAAAGCTTCCTTCTCATAGACCGTCTTGTCTGCATGCCAACGGCCGAGATCACGGAGCACCTCGTTCAAGAAGCGACCAAGATTGTCCGCCTCTCTTGATGTACACTGGAAGATCAAAGCTGTCAGTCGCTGCTCCCGAAAGAGCTGATCCAAGAGGCCGACAGTTCGGAAGTTGGGGGCACCCGTAGAATGAAGGAACTTGAGCATCTTGAAGCAGTAGAACGCATCAATGGGTGACAAAAGCAGACGGGGCAGGAAACACTGCTCCAGGAGAGCAACGTTCAGAGCATCGTGCTTGCCACGCATGCCTGCGAACCACCGGTCTTTCTCTTTTTGCAGTTTCGTCCTCGTTTGACCGTAGGCCTTTAGATGAGCTTTGTTCTCCTCCAAGATCCGATCCTGAAGCTGAGTCAAGTGCCTCTTCTCACGTTCCTTTCTTTGCGTGCCGGCCATGCTGATGTCGGACCGGTCGTTGTTGATGGCGATGACTTTGCGTTTCTGGCGGTCGATTTCATCTTCGTAAGCTTTCTGCGGGATATGCACGTCGTAAAGTGACAATTGCCAGAAGGTGACGTAAAATTGGAGACCAACAGTTCCCCATGTGTCAGTCGGTAAGACAGCCTTGACTTGATCTTGAAGATCCTGGATGACTGGGTTGAGAGGGGGTGCCTCGATGGTTGCGGTACCAGTGTCCGTGCTGCCTTGCACATTAGACGTGCTTTCTGGCTTCTCCTGATCCACTTCCATCGTGTGCTCCGTGGACTGGTCTCCTTCACCAGTGGCCGTCTCTCCATCTCCACCTGTGTCCATCTTATCACCATCAGCCTTGACCTGACGCCTCTCCGTAGTGATCCGGTTGACAGCCCCCGAATCCTCAACATCCTGTCCGCGTCTCTCAATATCTGCAATCTTCAGCGCAATACTTGGCCTCCGAATCCAGAAGGCTACTTCTGGTTGAATGCCATAGTCACCGATGAGCGAAGCTAGGTCGGGAACAAAAGAATCAAACTCCTCCACAGTAAGATTGCTACGGAGCAAATCAAGATACTGTGCCAAAATACGGTGAATCTCATCAAAAATGTTACCCAAAAGCTTCAGCTCAGAAGCACCTTCAGTCTCCTTAAAGATGCATGTCAGGCGTTCCTGGGCAATAGCAATCAACAATTGCCCGGCGAGTTTGGAGACAGTCAAAGATTTCATGAGTCGCCTTGAGGTCATTTTTGATTCGTGCCGTTTGTCGAGGAGCTGCAAGATAGTTTGGGCTTGAAGGACTTCTCCACCTGCCATTGCTTGAATCTGTGCCTCATTAAAATTAGTGTCCGTGATGATACCTGCCATGGAGCTGATCAATTGCTCCAGGACGATAAGATCCGTCGAATTGTTCTGGCGCAGCTGCTCGACGACGTACTGCAGCAATGGAGCGGGGTCCATCACTGAGTATCGTTTGAAAGTCCTTCCCGCGAAGGTGGACAAGGCGTTCAACCAACGGCTGGTCAACAGACCACTTTCTTGTACACGGCTTCGGCCCTTCTGGCCGAGAGAACTAATCAATGCCCAGGTCAGGATATCGTATCCCAGGTATGTGAAGTAACGCGCGCACTCCACAACAACTTCGATAAGATTCTCGTAAGATTCGATTTGGTTGATGGCGACGTTGATGACAATCCCGGGGTTGGCATAAGCGATCTTGGCCAAGGCACGAGCCATTGGACGGATGTTTGTCTTGCTCAACCTCTTGAGGACGTCTTTCGTCTCGGCCCTTGCTTGGTCAAACGCGGATTTGAGGTCCGGTAGTCGAGACGTTTGTCCCAAGTTCCATTCCGCGTACATGTTATATCTGGTTTCTCTGGAGAAGAAACTGGCAAGGTCAAAGACCTCATTCACAACGCCGGGATTTGCTTTGGTGAGACTAATAGAAGGAATCAGGAGTCTCTTGCAAAGATCCTGCCAACGGGCCCTATTCGCCGGGGAATCATCTTGACTGAGACTATCCTTTCCGATTCGGGCAAGCTTCGAGAGGAGACTCGAGTCTTGTCCGATCTTGTGACCTGACAGGTTGAGAAATGAGGAACAGAGCGCGAAAACATCATCCACCGACTGGCAAACGGGGACATTATCGGTCCAGTCATCCCAGTAGAATCGATAATCGGTACCGTCATTGGTGTCGTCCTTGTCTAGCTGTGCCCATCGAAGAACGCGTCGTGGTGGCGCTTGGGCCAGTCGAATCTGACCCTTTGCGAGACCTGCTTGATCTTGGCTCGGTATTTGCTTTTCTTCATTGAGCCCTTCCACAGAAGGAAGTGGGCGCAGGGAAGCGTATACCTTGCTGAGACAGTGATGAAGGATACGGTGGATGAATTCGGGGAGTTCGGGGTAGACGTCCATGAGCCATGGAAATTTGCTGAGGATGAACAGGGATTCGGGAAGTGCGCCGATGGCAAGGAGACTTTTCAACAGCATGACCTTCTGATCTGAAGGTTCTGGCAGCTCTTCCTCTTCCGCCTTCGCAGCGGCAGCTTTGTCCGCTTCGTGATCCTTCCCAGGAGTGGCCGACCGGGTCTCGGATTCACGGATGCGAGGCATAGGGAGGGTGTCATCCGACAGGGCACCGGCCATCATCAAAGCATTCACACCACCTCCCGGACGTGCCGCTCGCTCTCTCTCGGCCTTCTCCCTGAGCTTTTCCTCCTTCAGTGTATCCATCGAGTCGTCTGGTCTCCAAAGGTGAGGATATAGGTCACGCAGCGAGATAAACCCCACCTTTATCAGCAGGGCTGCCAGGTAGATGAGATTGTCTGGTAGGACATCCCACTTTGAGCGAGCTTTGGAAGAATAGAATCGAAGCTTGAAACCAAGAAGCTGGGCGGCGACTCGACTGCCTTTGGGCGGCAACGTACCCGTCTCTTCGATCCATTTCCGCATTGATTTTTCATCGTCAGAAAGACTGTTGCTTTCAGGAAGGATGCGCTGGAGTTCCTCCTGAGTTACAGGTCGTCGGCCGATCTCAAAGAAAGCCCGAATCCCAATCTCTCTTACACGGATCCAGAATTGGCGATCTCGCTGCTCGTTGGCTTGCATGATCTCAACTCGCTCTTCATCCGTGGTCATCCACCCAGTTGAACCGGGTAGAGCCCATCTTGGGAGACCAGAATCACGGTTTCCGTCTTCCATGTTGCGGAAGTTGTCCTCTTTGGGCCACCACGAACTGGCTCGCAAAAGCTTGACGAAGAAACGATACTGTTTAACAAGAACCGCAGCAAAGACATCCAGAGTGACATCCAACACACGGCCAACATCCATATCAAAAGCACCAATCATCGCCTTGACTTTCTCGAAAGTATCTTCCACCACTTCACTAGATGGAGGCTCATTACTACTCGTTGTGAAAAGCTCGGTCAAGAGCTTAGAGTAACCCTCAGACTCCTCGCGTAAAAGGTTGTAGTTCGACTGCCGGTACAAGAGATTGGTCTGTTTGCGAATTCCCATACGGGTGAAGGTTTCACGGACGAGGCCGAGCGACTGGAGGAGCTGCGTGTCAAGCTGCACTCGCATAAGTGCAGCATTGATGCCGGTGGCGAATACAAGCGGTCTCAGAGCATTGTTCGATGTGTCGGAATCGGTAAGAATGGACAAGGTGTCTAAGAACAGAGATCGCGTATCAAGGAGATTTGATGTTGGTCGCTCCCCGTTCATATCGACGTTCTCTGAATCAACATCTTCTCCGATGATATTCCGAACTGCTGAGCCTGCGTGGTCTGGCGGCAAGCGTCCGTAAAGAGCTGAGCGGATGAGCTCTTGATATACCGATGCTAGGCTAGAAGCATCCTGCGCATCTTTCGCTTGGATTCCCTTTTCCACAACTTCCTTCCTACCTGAGGCCGCCCAGTTATCAATGGCTGCCTGTGTAACATACTCGTAGTCGTATGGCGGAGGGGGCCCGGGGGGAGGCTGCACGGGAGCGTTTGATATTTGCATTGGCGGCGCCGGGGCGGGACTTGGCGCTGGGGACGGAGTTATCTGTATTTGGGGTTGTGGCTGTGACGGGGCCGATAAGGGGACAGGTGACGGTGATGGAGGAGGTCTATGCTGGTCCGCATTCACAGAAGCTCCGTTGGTCTGATTAGAGTCCGGCGCGTCTTTCATCGGGACGCTGCTGGGCGGGGACATGGCCGTGTCCCTCCGACCGCCGGCGAAGTTTTGGTTATCGCCACTGGGGCGTCGGCCCATATTCATATTCCCACCTCTGCCTCGCCCGGGAGGCCTGCGTCCGCGGCCACGCGAATCGTAGTCGCGAGACTGTGGGCCGTGATTGTGTTGCGCCATGTTGAGATTACCTGGTCGGTGGGGGGATGGTCGTGAACCGTCGTTCCCGGAATCGCCAGACCACGATCGATCGCCTCTTTTTCTCTTTCCTCCGGCACCAGGAGCCATGACAGGGTCAATCAAAGCTAGAGGGCTGAGGGGGAGAACTGACGAGTCCCGGACAGGTCGCAGTTCATGCGGCGGACCTAGAGATTGAGCCGGTCAGCTTCCTCCGGGGTCTAAGATACGCAATAATGCGATTAAAGGTCAAATGTTGACAATTCAGGAATGAATGGGCAACAACCTGCTGTGGAAAACTCATGCGGGGGTCAGAAGTGGGAAAAATCGTGCGAGGTCCGTTTGCTTGGATCGGCGAGAAGGTGATGGCATCGGACGGGTTCGCAATGGAACAAAGCGGCGGCTGCGGGCGGGTAGCGCGTCTCGGTCGCTTAGGGTGTATGTGGCGCGCTCAATCTTCAACTTATATCATCGGATTACTACGCCCCCCTTCATGTGTAGGACAATACGATAATGGAGTTACAGCACAAAGATCGAAGAATTTGGTCATTGCATTCATCAGTTCAGTCTTGTGTTACAGGAGAGTCTCTGCCTTATTCCGTCTACAGCAAGCCCAACGCCTTGGCTTCAATGTCAACAATCTGCGGAATGAGCTCCTTCAGGCTCGGCCGGTGAGGAGACCATCCGAGCAGCTTCCTACCCCTGTAAGAGTGGCCCCGGGAGCTGCTGCCCCAAGCATACAGACCGAATTCGTTCAGTTGCTTCACCTCGTCGTCCGAAATGGGCTCCACGTCAGGGGACGGGATCAGCTTCTTCTCATAGGCGACCTTGGCCACCTCCCGCGAGATGTCTCCCCAGACGAAGGGGCCATTTTCGGCCAGGTAGTAGCCCTTGTCGTTCCAGGTAGCCTTACCGCCACCCGCAGCAGCGGCATCTCCCAACAGTCGATAGAGATCACTCAGGTCTTGCACGTGAATCTGGTGCCAGATGTTCTTGCCCTCATTCACCAGGAAGCCCTTCTTCCGCTTCAAGACCGCAGCCGTCAACCAGTAGGCCTGCACACTCTTCTGGTTGCCTGGGCCCCGGCCAGGGCCGTAGATGGTAGGCGGGCAGACGATGGCAACCTTGACACTGTTGGGGTCCCGCTGGCCCGCGGCAATGACAATCTCGTCCACATTGCGGTGGAACGAGTCCGCCGGCAGATTGAGGAGCTCATCCACGCCATCCCAGTCATCGTGCTGCTTTTCGCGGTACTTGCCCCAGGTGTTGGAACGGAAGTCCTCGACTGTCAGGATACCGGTACCGGATGTATGAATCCACCACAGGGGGCGCTCCGGGGTATGATGAGCCGCACCCTTGGCAATCGCCTCAGCAGACGCAACGTGGTCGCAGTCGGCAGCGTCTGACCGCAGCGGATTAGTTTTCTAGTCCCGAGGCTCGGAAAGACATGTGTAGAGACATACGAAAGACAATGTCGGCCTTTTTGACCTCCTCCTCGATGAGTTCAGCCGAGTCTAGGTCTCCCAACACGACGCGAACCTTGGGGTATTCACTGGCGAGCTTGTCGGCCTTTTCCTTACTGCGCACCAAGACGGCGTATTCCCAGTCAGGGTGTGCTTGGTGAACATTGTAGAAGATATCACCGCCAATGTAGCCGGTGGCACCGGTACTGTAGCCAGCGAGTTGACTGTCAGAGACTCTCTTGGATTTTTTTTTTTTTTCTTTTTTTATGTGGACGAGAAGATGGGGGCTAGACGTACATGAAGACCTGGAGGGGAGCCATGTTGTGCTCTATACAAGGCAGATTGGGCTTGTGATTGTGTTGTGTTGGTGGGTAGAATGTGAAAGTACTTTTTCGCAATAGATGGAAATAAGCAGAAGAGATACAAGAAATAACAACAAGGGGGAGAGGAATGAAGTCTACTTTATATCATGAGTAGGTGGGGGGGGGGAGGAGTGAGGGGAGTGGATGTGGAAGTGGAGGGGAAGAACAACCAGCACCTCAGACAAAGACAGACAAGCAAGAAACCCCCCCAATGAGAGCTTAAGCTCCGCTGGAAGGACGGAAGTTGAATGGCGTTCCGATGCTTGGAAATCAAGAGTGGATGTATTTTCGAGGTCAGAGCTACTACTCCGTACTATACGGCAATCAGCGTCTCAGCAAGAGTGGGGGTGGGAAGAACTCAAAAGAACATTGAATGTTCCTGGATCTAATCGTCATGCATTAATTGTTGGTCAAACTATTATTTTTTATCTTGCACCACTACTCCCCCCCCTCTGCAATGGAGCTGTGCGACAACAGTCCATTCCATTCTCCATCATGGGTTCATAGTTACTTGTACTATGTATACTCCGTATTATCGGGCGCTTTGCCCCTCCCCCCCTTTCTGCATGACGTTTTGGACTGATCTCAAGGCGGGGCTGGTTGACGTGACTCCGACCAGGGACGAGGACCACAACAACATTGCCTACGAACCTCAATCGGCTGCATGCAGGCATATTATCGATACTTTGACAGTCATGGGCGGCACAACGCAACACGAGTTACGAAAAAAAAAAAAAAAAAAAGCTATGGTCGCATACTCAAGACATCATACAAACATGCTGCAACAGTGGACAGGAACAGAAAAAGTCATGGTCAAAGGGGAATCTCGCACACATAATTTACAAGAGTCACTAGAAGGTACTCGTGGCTAGACGACTAGCTGCGTTTCGCGCGTCCAATCGATCCTCATCATCCTCCTCAGCAATCGAGCTCACTCCGCTGGCAGACCGCAACCGTCCTTTGCCACTCCCGCTGCCATTCGTTTCTTCGTCATCGTCCAGCGGAGGCGCAACAAAGCTGCCGCTCATGCTCCGGCCAAGACTGTCGCTGCGACGGGGAATTCCGCTCCATGCGTCGCCCTTAGGACCTTGGCTCGAGCCCAAATTCGACCGTCGGACAGCGGGGTGAGATTCGCGGCCTAGGCGGCTTAGTCCTCCAGAGGCATCAATGGCTCGGATATCGGGTCGAACACTCTCGAGAGTAGCCAGCGTGCGGCGCTCCGATTCAATCTGGCGTAGAGTATACTCCCGCAGACTGGCGAGCAGGTCACTCGACGTCCGCTCGAACCAGCGTTGCTTCTCCAGCAGCAAGTTCGACGTGACTCGCTGGGTTCTCTTAGTCAAATAGTCCTCGTGGTTTTGCGCTTCATCCAATGCGTTGATAGCCTCATCGACTTTGTCGGGACGCACCGAGGAGCTGACCTTGAGCCGGTCAGCTGCAGCACGTTTGCTGCGGGTAACCTGTTGAGCTTGGATCAATTCGCGCAGCAGGATATGACGGTTCGTAAGAGTCTCTTTGACTATAAAGGCATCCGAGGAGTGGTAGCTGAGGGGATCTCCCAGAGTAGTAGCCTCAGCGGTTGCCTGAACCGCATGGAAATCTCCAACTGTTTGGATGATCTTTCCGAGCTTCCGGTACGCGTTGGCCAGTCCCGGGTGCGTCTCCTGCACATGCATCTGGCCCATCTTAACGCCAAAGTCGGATTCAGCAAGTCCCAATCCTGATTCCGAGTAAGCGATGCGCGTTCTTCAATATTGCATTTGACCAAAACATACCTCTCCGCCCCTTAACCACACGGTCAACCTTGTGGCTGGCATCCATAGCACCCAAGTAGAACATTTTGACGGTAGGTCTGGCGTTCTGTAGTTCCGGGGTGTCATCCGGAGGGGGCGCGAACTGCTTCAAGACCTTCCGTCGAACGCCGGTGGCCGGCTGCTTCATGCGCACGACAGGGCTGTAACCAAAGTCACTCTCGACAAATAAGACCACCTCGTCATCATGAATCAGGACCTCGTTGCTGAGAACCACATTCAGCCACCGCTGCATTGAGGCTTTAACCCGCATTTCGTCTTCCTCGGTTCCGGCGCCGGCTGGAGTCAGTGGAGATGGTACGGCAGGGACAAAAGTCTCGGGGTTGGCAGAGATGAGATGATCGGCAAGCTTCACAAACTCGCTATGAGTGCGTCGCACATCACGGTATTGGGTAGTCCTGAACTTGGGAATATTGGTCTAGACCTTGGGGTCAGTGTTTGCGCAGGGCGCCACAATCCAAGGGCCTACTCACGTGAACTTCGAAGCGCAGAATGGGATCCTTCTTGCCGGTTCGCTCTAGCCCCGTGATCTTCGCTTGTATCCTATACGCTGGGGCGGGCGGTCGGGCATTCTGTCTGGGTCCGGTCTGGTAACGGGCTGGAATCTGAGAACGAGGCTGTTGACCTTGCGGCTGTTGCTGTTGAGCACCATGCGATGCTTGCTCTCCAGAATTGGGACCAGAAAGGTGTGTGTTTTGCAGTTGACCAGACAGATTAGGGGAGCCGAATCCATCCTCTCTGGCGCCCGATCCCTCGGCAGACTGCGGCTCCCTATCAGCGCCGAAAGGAGAATGCTCTTGCGAGGGTAATGGAGACGACGGAATGTCGCCCGTCGCAGAAAAAGTAGTTTGCGTTGGTCGAGGCGAGGCCCAGGGCGAGGTGCCTGCAGGATGATCGGGGTCGTGCGAAATGGCGGAGTAGTCCATTGTGGCTGTCTTGGAGGGGGGGGAGGGTCGATGCGACCACGTCTACACCGCGCTGTGGGCCAGGCAGACATCAATCAGCATCATAGACTAACTTATGGTATGAAATTGCAATTGTAGACAGAATCGTACCTGTCAATACTCCAGAGACACTGGAGAGTGGGAGATACAAGGGGAGTTGGAGAGCGCAATTGTGTCAGATGTGGGGGGAGGGGGAGGAAATGGGAGGGAAGGGGAGAACGGAGGAAACACTGGGTGGAATGGATTGATTGATTGATTGCTGTGAGGGCGGCGGAGGTTACGTCGTTGGGGCCTGGTCGTTGAGGCCTGATTAAACAGGCATTCACAGGTCACTGGATCCGCTTCAGCTTCTATCAAGAAGTTATCCAATCAATACTTTTCATGCTTCCCCATCGACTACTCTACCTACCTAATCTCTGCATCAGTGTTCTTCGACCATTGTCGCTACAGTGAATTTTTTACTGCTTGTTCATCCTGCAAGACATGTTAGACAGTCTATAACTCCTACCAAGTTGACAAGTGCGTCGTGGGCAACCACCGACCCTGATGGTTGCAGCCCTTCTGTTGCGCGCCTCTCATCCGGCGGCGCGGCCAATTGCTTCACACCAGGGCCAAGCAGTGATTAATCGCTTGGGCAGCCATGCTAGCCAGTGTACAAGGAAACTACAATTCCCCCATCTGCAAAAGTTTTCAAGCGCTGCATTTTGCGGACAAGAGGCTTCGCTTGACCGGACAAGGAATATTGGTATCATTGCCCACATCGATGCAGGCAAAACCACTACCACAGAGCGCATGCTCTACTACAGTGGCTTCACTAGAAGAATTGGAGACGTAGATGAGGGCTCCACGGTGACAGACTTTCTCCCCGCGGAGCGAGCGCGTGGAATCACCATTCAGTCTGCAGCTATCACTTTCCATTGGCCACCGCAAACAGCTGCTGAGGCGAGTCAGCCAGATTCACAGGCCCCCCGCTCGGCTCACTCACACACGGTAAATCTGATTGATACGCCCGGACACGCCGATTTCACATTCGAGGTCTTGCGGTCTTTGCGCATTCTGGACGGCGCAGTGTGCATCTTGGACGGTGTGGCCGGTGTTGAGGCTCAAACCGAGCAAGTCTGGCATCAAGCCAGCACCTATCGCATTCCCAGAATTGTCTACATCAACAAATTAGATCGAGACGGAGCGGCATTCGGCCGGACTGTGCGGGAAGTTGCATCGCGGCTGGCAGGCTGGCCAGCTGTCTGTCAGATTCCGTGGTTCGAAGGAGGGGACGGTCGTTTTGTGGGTGTTGCTGATGTGATCCATCTTCAGGGCCTCCGGTGGGAGGATGGCGACGGCAAATCAGTGAAGATGCTTAACCTGCAGCAGCTGGAGGCCGAGGAGAGTCGGCTGGCTCAGGAGCTCAAAAGGGCCCGGATTGCTCTGGTCGAGTTGCTGAGCGAGTACGACGAGGATATGGTCGAGAAATTTTTCGACTACGACGAGGATCACCTTGCCGTCCCTGCCAACGGCATTCTGCAAAGCTTGCGTCGGTGTTTGCTCGAGGAGCAGGGCAGAAAGATCATTCCCGTCTTCGCCGGTGCCAGTTTCCGCAATGTAGGGGTACAACCTCTGCTCGACGCCGTGGTCAACCTCCTGCCCAGTCCCGTCGAGACTCCTGATCCCGAGGTCAGCATCGGCGGCGTCACCGGCGGTCTCCGGCGCCTACTGTCCGGCGACCTCATTGTCGAACAAAAGGCAGTTGCCGCCTCGGCCAAGGGTCAGGCAAAGAAGAAGAAGGCAGTTGCGCAGGCCGAATCTCAAAACGCCATTGAGACTCTCCAAGGCTGTGCCCTAGCCTTTAAGGTGGTCAACGACGCCAAACGCGGGGTGCTGGTCTACGTGCGCGTCTACTCGGGCAGACTCGACCGGAGCTGCGCGCTCTACAACACCAACCTGAAGGTCACCGAGCGGGCTCCGCGTCTCCTGAAGATGTACGCCAATGACGCCGTGGAAGTCGACTCCATCCCTGAAGGTCACATCGGTGTCGTTGTGGGGCTCAAACATGCCCGCACCGGCGACACGCTGGTCTCCTACGCCACCAACAGACCGACACCCCCTGAACCGCTCGACACTCTCCAGCTCCGCCCCATCAAGGTTCCTCCCCCGGTCTTCTTCGCCAGCGTAGAGCCACACAGTCTCAGCGAGGAGAAGAAGCTCCACGAGTCCCTCGCCATGCTCCTGCGTGAAGACCCCAGTCTCCAAGTCACGGTCGACGAGGAGAGCGGCCAGACGCTCCTCAGCGGAATGGGCGAGCTGCATCTCGAGATCGCGCGGGACCGGCTCATCAACGAACTCAAAGCCAAAGCCACAGTCGGCCGCATCGAGATCGGCTACCGCGAGTGCCCGGGCAGCAGCTCCGAACCAGTAACCAAGATCTTCGACAAAGAAGTCGCCGGCCGCAAGGGCAAGGCCGGATGCACAGCGTCCGTCTCCCCCTTCGACCCCGACACGGACGAGCCTCCCGTCACCGACCAGGACACCTTCCTCGTGGAGAACGAGAACGGCAACCAGATCATCATCCAGGCACCCGGGCTGGAAATCACGCGGAACCGCAAGGGCATCGAGGAGAGCCCGATCCTCCCCTCTGGCTTGGACATCGCCACCCTGCGCACCTCGCTGCTCAACGGCTGCGCCGCCGCCCTGGCCCGCGGGCCCCAATTCTCCTTCCCCATGCACCACACGCGCGTCCACCTCACCCTCGACGCAACCTCCCACCTCTTCGGCACCGACAGCACCCCATCCGCCGTCTCCTCAGCCGCCCGCCTCGCCACCACCACCGCCCTCCGCTCCCTGGTATCCAGCGGCGGCAGCAGCAGCAGCAGCAGCAGCGGGACCTCCCTAATGGAACCCGTCATGAACGTGATCATCAGCATCGACGAAGCCAGCCTCGGTGCGGTCGTGCACGACATCTCCTCAGCCCGGGGCGGCCACATCGTCTCCCTCGACGAGGACCTCCCGATCACATCCACCGACGCCTCGCCGACCTCGACCTCCACTTCCACCCCGACAACCCCCTACGAAGACCTGCCCACGATCGACGCAAGCAAAGTCTACGCGCCCCCGGACCCCTTCGAAAGCCCCTCCATCGCCCTCGGCGCCACCTCCCTCTCCGCCGCTGGCGCCTCCCTCCCGGACACCGCCAATCGCCCGCGCACCATCGCCGCCAAGGTGCCCCTCAAGGAGATGGTGGGCTACCTGAAACACCTCCGCAGTCTGAGTGCCGGCCGCGGCACCTTCGTGATGAGCGTCGATCGGTTCGAGAAGATGAGTGCCCCGCGCCAGAAGGCCGTGCTGGCCGAGATGAGTGGTGGGTACTAATCGGGACCTCGAACTGTAGAAGGCAAGAATAGAGGTAGAAGAACTGTACGATTATACTCTTATACGTGTTTTTATTTTTTTTTTTTTCATTCCCTTTCCTCAGTCGGGGATTTGTTGGGGACCTCAGTCAACTATTGCGAAGGATTGGCTAGACACTTCTTTGTCCAGGAGTACTTTAGGTCTGTTGGGTGTGGAATCATGTACAGTACATACAGTAGACGGTCTTCTGCGGTAATTGTTTTGATTATCTACATGAATAGAAGATATTGTCAGGATAGATTCACTTCTACCGTTCAATTCTAGAGGATACCTCCCTGCTAACTTGGACTGATATCGTCTTCCTCGACTACACAAGAAGCTTCGTACGATGTTGATCGTGAACAACATCTTGATACCGAACAAAACTCGATACTGAACAAGACTTGGTATTGAACATCTACAAGAAGACTCTAAATGAACAAGGTAGAGAGGCCAGGTGAAAAGCCCACATCAGAGCCCGAGGAGTGGCGAGAAGGGTGTTGAACCTCAATCTGGGATGCACTACTAGAAACCGTGGAGCTTTCTCCTTACTAAACCTTAACGGAACAGCCTTCAACCCTGGAGAAAACTGCTTCGATGATGGATACATATTTTAACTAGTTGGAATGATTGATGCAGAAGTTCAAGAATGGAGCTGTGATAGAACAGCAGGAACACTCCGATCATTAACTGACTCGACTCAAGGACATTACATACTCCTCAGTATTCCACAACTATTAATAGCCTTTAGAAGAAGAAAATAAAACACTCCGGGATGAAACAACACAGGAGCTTCCGAAAATTCTTGATTCCTGAACGATAAGCAGAAAAAAAAAAAAAAAAAAAAAAAAAAAAAAAAACAAACTCACTCTTGGTATCTGTCATTATCACTCTGGTAGGAAGTAAGAGCGAACTCGAACACATTGAAGCCAGCTTCAATAAACAACGAGCATAATCATTCCAGAGCATTCTCCAGAAAATCCAACAAGGTCGGGTCCAAACTAAAAGGCAGGTAGGCCTGGTTCTCCGCATCGGGTTCCGAGTACGTGTAATCCGCGCCCCACCACGTCGACGCTTCTCGCATCGCGTCCCCGTGAGCCGATTCCGAGGGCTGCTGGGGGGATCGGCCCCGCTGCGCGTAGTAGTTCTCGAGACTCGAGTTTGTCGTCCGGGCGGCCAGCGTGGCGGCCTGCGGGACCCCCTCCAGGTCGAACCCGTTGATGGTGGCGATGCGGCGCAGAAGACGCTCGCAGGTGATGAACGCCCGCCGCGAGCTGGGGCTCCGACTTGCGATCGCGTGTAGCCACCGCAGGCATTTCTTGGAAACCCGGAGGATCACTTCAGGTTCTTCCGCCGTGCCGACAGCTCCTTGGCCAGTCTCGGTGTGAGCCCCTTTGACCACGTCCACTGGACCTACACATAGCTGAATGAGCAGAATAATGAGGGCCTGCATGATATAGTGCACCACAGACCACCATGGGGTCATCTCGCACAGCCATCCCATGTCAGGCAGGTCGGGGAATATGGCCATCAAGTCCATTGCAGACTGGAGGCAGAGCAATGCCGTGGCGTTGGCGAATGCGGTCCGCGGGTGTCTGGTCTCGGTAACCTTCTGTATTCCAGGACGGGTGAGGCATGGACGATTGATGATGATCTGAGAACTGTAAAAAGCGAGAGCCAAAGCGATCTGCTCGGGGCACGGTTCGGCCAACTTGAGCCGGCCGTTGCGGTCTGTAAATTCAAAACTGCTTTGAAGACTCGACCGCCAGTCTCCCAACATTCGCTGATAATGTGTGATCTTGGCATGGGCGCCTTTGGAGACGCCCAGACAGGCATGAAGACTATAGACCGCGTTCACAGCGGCATGACTGATCGCCGCGAGGTCGGCTAGATAGAAGAGGTATAGCGATGAACTTGGTTCGACAGCTCGAAGAAGTTTGTTTCTTGCTTCGATCCGGAATCTGGGCGTTTGGGCGGTCAAGACAAAAGTCCTTTCCCGCAGAGCAAGATCCGAAAGATATTTGGCTGCTTGAGGGGCTTGAAATTGGGCTTCGTCGAAGGGCAACGGAGCCGGGATACTGAAGGACCGCCAATCAATGCACGATGTACGACCGGTCATCACAGACAGAAGCTGTTCTAGGATGAAAAGCGACCACCATAGCCGAGTACGGGACTCCCTGGACGTAGCGTCTACATTGAGACCCCCCGCACGGAGATTGAGCCCCAGCGCTATCGCACAGCGGGCAGCACGTCCAGCCATGTGCCACGCTCTGTGAGCGTCAGTTCCTCGTCCTTTCGCAAAAAAGACCGCACAAAAGCATGGAATATACGCACCTATTGATCTGGGCGGAGGTTAGATGGTAAATGGCATAGAGCACCCAGATCTGGACTTGCTGCAGATCCGCATGCTCCCCGAGCAGGCTTTGATCGGCATTGAGGGCCAAAGCCCTGGACAGGAAAGACCGGTCATCGATGGCATCCGCCCAGTTCCTTTCAGATAGCTGCATGTACTTGGCGCCAATAGCATAGATCAAATTCAGGATTGTGAGCCACTTCCGGGAAGGGGACCTCGACTTAGTGAGGGCCTGATGATACTGCGTAGAAAAGAGGGTTTTGTTCAGCAATGGGAACGACGGGTCGACTTTAGCGAAATAAATGGCGATGAGTTGGTCGCTGAGGGCTCGCTGCGGCAGAGCTTGCGGGTCCCCGGCTTCCAGAGTCGAGAAGCTCAAGTGGTCCAGATGGTAGCTGAGCGCAGTGAGACTCTCCTCTTCGGAAGATAGCTCATGCGGCGAACTCTCGATTGGATGGCCAAGTTTCCCGACTTCCTCGCTGAGCTTCTGCAGCCAAGCAATCTCCGAACCCTTCCCAATATAACCGGTTGCCCTGCTGCGCTCGTCCCGGTTGATGTCTTCATTCACCGTGGCAATATCGCAAAGAGAGCCCGCCGACGAGGAAGATGTTGCCGATTGCGATGCAGCTGGACGTTCTTGAGACCCTGATGAGAGATCCTGCTGCTCCGGCGTGGTGATGCCTCCACTGCGCAGAAAGCCGCCCTTAACCACGGCGCTGATCCGCTCCAGTTCGGCGGTATTTTGCTTGTCCAAGGCCGCGACCATCCGTTCCAGGAGATCATAGGCTGCGTGCAGTTCCTGCTCAACTTGCCGGAGAGCCAGCTTCCGGCGTCTGTCGAGCTCCTCGGCGAAGATGCATTGTGATCCAGCCTGTATGCATTTGTCGCATGGCTGGGAGCCTTGGCACTGTTTTTCTCAGTATCGGCTCAGGACTGGTTGATGCACAAGCAAGCACACTGGAGTAATGTAGTCACGCACTTTAGTCTTCCGTTTCTTGCAGGCCTCGCACGCGTTGGAACGCTTTTTGATACGCGGCAGTTCAGGCGGGTCGAACCAAGTGGTGGGGAGAGGGTAAGCAGGTGCAAGGGGTTTAAGCTCTCCAGGTTGCATGATTGGCACAGAAAGAGATAAAGTTGGACGTTGTCATAGGGGGGGGGTGGGGGGAAGAGGGGCAAAATCAAAGATGGTAGTGGACTTGGGGGGCGGAGGAGGGGGTAAGAAGAAAGGAGATGACGTGAGGAACTTTGAAGCTTTTGGGGGGGAAAGGTGAGTGGATGGGATGGTCAGTCAGCAGAATTGGACGGATGGAGATGTTGATGGGCTGGAAGTTGTTCCCGACCCTTCGGAGTGGGCCGTTTGTTTCCCGGGGACCCCGCCTTTGCTTCGGCACTTCAGAAGCAAACTGACTACTTACAAGTTTATTCTGCTAGTAGTTGGTAGCAACAGAGTATATACTTTGTCCACGGTCCTATGTTTAGTACTGCTAAATCTCACACCATTGAATGCTACTTAGTAAGCATATATATATACTATATATATATATATATAAATCTATGCACACTGAGCTGGCCCCCCAACCACCCTCACCAGGTGTTACTATATATATATATCATATGTACTCCGTATAGGTACGGATCTTGTCATAGACTAGGCGAACCAAGTATACAACCATCCATACTCACCACCTCTGAAACGATCACCAATTGTCATCCCATCCACTGTTATCCTCTAGGCTCTTTCTGCCGGTGCCCGTCTTAGACGCAGCCGACGAGGCCGAAGTTGTCGCGGTGGATCCAGCAGCTGCTGGCCCAGCACCCGCAGCGCTGGGCTTCATGGCAGCCGTGCCAATCGCACTCGACCTAGACGCAGTCCGACGATGAGTATCCTGTGCTCCCAATGCCGAGAACGAGTCCCAAAAATCCTTTCTTTCCGGCTCGGCCCCAGCCCGGCCCCGTTCCCGCCGGGCAGCTGCTGCCGCGGCAGCTTCATCCTGCCCTTCCACAAAACGGTGGAAATGGTCTGCTGCACCGCGCGCACCCGTTTGAAGGTTTTGACCGAGTTGAGAAGCCTGAAGACGAGCCTGTGCTGCGAAATCGGACTCGGCTATCTGTAGTGGGCCTCAAGAGGTTAGCCTTATTCCGTGACTATCAAGCCATTGCAACATACCGTCTTAGCGGTGGGCTGAATATAACTCTCATTCACCGTCTTGGCCCCCTTTCCAACCGTGGTCGTGAACCACCCAAAACCTTTCGTCAACGCCGCCATAGGGTCCTTCTGGAAATCATCGAACCCAGGGAGGGTCCCCGAGCCCCCTGCGCGATCTGATCCCGCTGAAGCAGCTGGCGGCATCCCGCCCCCAAAACCCGTAAACTTGCCGCCCTGCGATGGCGGCAAGGACTCACTCCGAGTCGCATTCGCCGTCCCCAGCTTGGCGAAATATGCCTCGTTGCGCTCTTTCTTGGTCGCGCCACCATCAACCAATCCGTCATGGGACGCAGGCGTGCCGCCCCGCGCGAGAGGGGTGCTCGACCGGGACGACAACTCCGGCTGCTTCTTCGATGGTTGTGATGACTGAGTCGTTTGCCCCGGCACATACTCCCGCCCCTCGATCTTAGCGGATAGCCTCTCCTTCCATTCCTCGCCTACTTCACCCTCGTAACGCTCCTTGATCGTGGAGTCTTCGAAAGTGCGCCCCTCGGATTGGGTGATGACGTGCGCGTCAAAGAATGATTTCCAGGGCTCATTGCCACCTTGCTCCATGCGCATGATCTCCGCCGTCTTGAAGGCGTCCATGGTGATCGAGCGGACGAAGGAGATGTGCACGCCGAGGCCGCGGTGGGTACCCGCGCAGTTAAGGCAGATGAAAGTTCCGAATTTGGGAGAAGCCTGGAGAAGGCGAGCGTGATTAGTGCGTAATAGACCTCATGACGGGACAATATACGTGGGTGTGGGTGTGGGTGGTATCGGAGTGTAAGGCAATGGAGATGCAGCCAGGGGAGGGCTGAGAGTAACGCACCCATTGGGGCGATGGAGCGCCGCAATCGCAACATTTGTCGTTGCCGTTTGTTTTGGAGATCTGGAGCAGCTACTCAGAAGAATAGGTCAGCCAATATGTCAAGGTGTGGGATAATGGTCACGTATATAGTAGGGTAGGAAAAGGGGAAACCGAGAGGTAGATGATTGAGGGGGGAAGAGGGGGGGGAG